>NW_027443137.1:0-57641 GCF_048569485.1 Anomaloglossus baeobatrachus
CACCCCCCGATCGCGACAACTTGGCGTCACGAACAGGATCTTACCGTTCTACCGGCTGGTAGAGGTGCGCCTTGTGTTCCACGCTGGCGGTGTCCGGCCGAAAAATTTCAGATTCCGCCATCTTGGGCGCGAAGATTGTACCCGCTCAAGCGTCTTCCCGAGCAGTGGAGGCGCGAAAGCCGAAACTCCGCCCCTGAAGAGGAGGTGCTAAGAAGAAACCAAGGGGGGACGGATGGCGGCCGGCCACGTGTGGCCGAGACTGTAGAGAAGCGGATGGAGAGAAGGCGGCGTCCTCAGGGTGGAGCGCAGGAGCGCCCGTCACCGGAGCGTCTAAGCTCTGGGGGAACCGAGGAGGCATAGCCTTTGAAGATTGCGGCCCGGGTGAGCTCCCCGCCGGGACCGCTGCTTGGCTGGAGCGGGAGCTGGCCGGTTCTGCTTGAAGATGAGGGCGCAGAGCTTGCAGCAGCTGCTGGATTGGAAGGCGGAGATGCGCAGAATGGTTGCCATGGTGTGGGTCGTGAACGAGGGGCCGCTGCGGCCGTGCCACGTCACGATCAGGCCACCCAAACTCCTGAACCAGCCTTGATTGAGTGGGAGCCGGGGCCCAGCACCGCCGCGGGAGGTCCGGAGAGGGTGCAGCCGATGGAAGAGGGGATCTCGAGCACGCTGCCCCCGCCACCGTTCCCAACGGCGATCAGCGGTTCTGGGCTGCACTGCCTATGGAAGGAGAACCCGATGTACTGTCCGGTCCCCGAGTGGGCCGACCCGCTGCGGTGGTAGCCGCCCCAAAGTCAGCGGTCCCCCGTTGCACCGTTGTTTCCCGTTGGGACCATCAGCACCGTTACTGTTACAAGTAAATGAAAATAATCAACCGAGATGTTACCTGATTGTCAACCGTGATTGAACCGGCCGTTGCCGGCAAGTTGTCCCCGAAGGGACCCTTTGCACCGTGCGTAAGGAACTGCTTACGGACATGCCCGAGAACTTGCAGGGCACCCACAAATTAGTGGCATGTAAATAATTGGCTTAAATCCATTACCGCCTCCGGAGAGGCTGATTTGGAGAATGGGCCTGGAGGAAAGAGTTGGCCCAGGCCCGCCACTACCGTAACCGGTGGCGATCCTCCGGGGGTCAGGGGTTCCCCATGGACGTGGGTTCCCCTGAAGGGACCGTAGGGTGCAAAATACCGTACCCGTACCCGCTGGGGCAGCTTGGATCTGGACTGGGGTCAAGGGGTGCTGCCCATTTTCTTAGGGGCAGCATCAGGGCCAGGTTGCTTGGGTGGGAGAGAGCGGAAGCCGTTGTTAATAAAATGTCGAAATATGTGTACCGTTAGAAACGTTTAAGAAAGTGCCTCCCGTTAAGGGAAGATCCGTACAAATGCTTTTGTTGACCGTGTTTTACCTGTTAAATTATCTTTTTCAGTTTTTCAAAAAAAAATAAAACCGGTGATGGACGGGCAGCCTGCGGACGGTCTGCATTTAACCAAGGGGGAATGTGGCGCCCTGGACAAGCCAGGTCGTCACAGGTACTACAACAATACACCCCACACCCCGAGATAGGCACACCAGTCACACACAAATCCTTGTTGCCTCCCTCCAGGGGCTGATGTCCACACTAGGTGGGGTGGAGCCAGGCGGTTGGCCCCACCCATCGAGGAGTTCACAGTCCTGGAGGCGGGAAAAGGAGTTCAGTTGAGTTTGGAGTCTAGTTTGGAAAGGAGGAAAGTGGTAGTAGAGGAGCAGACTGACCGTGTCCGGGTACGTGGCCCGGGCACATGCAGTAAGGTTGGCAGATGGTGGTGGCCGTCTGCAGGAGAGGCCGATCAACGCGGAACCGTAGGACCGGGGCTGGGCGGTGGCCCACCGGTACCGAACCGGGGAGCGAAGAGAAGCCAGCACCAACCGGCAGGGCCTGCGGACCCCGACCAGGCTTGGAGTCGCCATTAAACTGGTCAAATCCGTTAGTGACCAGAACCCCAGGGGTTTCCTAACAACTAAGACCCGAGTGAAGGCAACCGTCCGAACCGACAAGGGAGATACAGCTACCGCCAGAGCTAGAGCTCTTAGGGCCAGAGCCTGCAGGCAAAGGGGCTCCTCCGGCACTTATACGTCGGGGAGCGGGCTACCGGTGGGAAGCCATTGGAGCCGAACACACAGAAGGTGCAGGGAAAGACAGCCGTCACCACCCATCCGGGGAAGACAGCAGCAGCCGGCTGCGGGACCCATCCATCCAGCCGTTTGTTTTACCAGAGACTGTGTATCCGTTATTGGCTGAGTGAGTACCATCGTGCCATCCAGCACCGCTCTGCCCCCGCGACCCTGCACCTCGCCGACCCCTGCCTGGCCCAACTCACCTCACCGGGCCCCGGGACCACCAGCCCCTACCCACGGAAGGGGAAAACATCCCAGCTGCTCCATAACAACGCTCTCGGGATCCCCGTCACCAGCAGCGGTTGTGCCCCAACCTCACCACAAACCGTGGGTGGCGTCACGAACCAAATCCCCAAACCAAACCAACCCCTTTCACTCACGGGCGAGGAGCGCTGCTCGAGTCCCCGGATCCGGCCCACCGCTCGAGCCACCAAGCAGCAGCCGGACCCGAGCAGCGAGCGCAGTTGAGCAGCGCACCCCCTGCCCACGACAACAGCAGCTCAGATTAGAGACCAAGTCAATGCCGCACAGAGTTCTAGCAGCAGACACATCTCTAGAACATCTGTTAGGGAGGAGACTTTAGCAGGCTTTACACGCTACGACATCGCTAAAGCGATGTCGTTGGGGTCATGGAATTTGTGACGCACATCCGGCCGCGTTAGCGATGTCGTTACGTGTGACACCTATGAGCGATTTTGAATCGTCGCAAAAACGTGCAAAATCGCAATTCGGTGACATGCCTCCCTATTCCCAATTATCGTTGCTTTTTCAGGACGCAGATTGTTCCTTGTTTCTGCGGCAGCACACATCGCTATGTGTGACACCGCAGGAACGAGGAACCTCACCTTACCTGCGGCCGCCGGCAATGATAAAGGAAGGAGGTGGGCGAGATGTTCGTCCTGCTCATATCCGCCCCTCCGCTTTGATTGGGTGGCCGCTTAGTGACGTTGCTGTGACGCCGAACGAACTGCCTCCTTAGAAAACTAGGCAGGTAAGTAGTGTGACGGGTCCGCGCGATTTTGTGCGCCATGGGCAGCGATTTGCCCGTGACGCACAAACGATGGGGGATCATAGAGATCAGACCCCACCAATCATAAAGGGGAGTCTTGTCTTATTAATATGCAGTCACCTTACAGTATGGGAATATGCCTTTATAGGGAATGTGTCAGTAAGAATTTTACTAAGAAACCAAACGTAGTGCAGGATAGAACAGGGGAAACATCTCCTATGATGCCTATTCCATCGTCCCCCAGAGCCGTGTGGCAATGAAATTAATCTTTAATCATATGGAGATTAGCTTTGCTGGTGCATTGTGGGGGCGTATCAGTCACTTGTGGGCGAATCCAGTCACTTATGGATGAAAATTCATGGGTATTGATGTCATCCATTTGGGTGTGCGGGGGGTTGATTATAAGAAATCGCTCACTAAACGCGAGTGCGAATGGATTGTTAGGGGTACTTTGCACGCTACGACATCGCACCTGCGATATCGTCGTGGTCAAATCGAAAGTGCCGCACATCCGGCGCCGGTAACAACGTCTCAGTGTGTAAAGCCTAGATGCGCCGATAAACGATCTCAAAAGTGTCGTAAATCGGTGATCTGTGTAGCGTCGGTCATTTTCATAATGTCGGTACAATGATGTTCCTGCGGCAGCACACATCGCTGTGTGGGAAGCCGCAGGAGCGAGGAACATCTTACCTGCCTCCACCGGCTATGCGGAAGGAAGGAGGTGGGCGGGATGTTTACGTCACGCTCCTCTCTGCCCCTCCGCTGCCCCTCCGCGCACGACCCGCCCGCTTAGGAAGGAGGCGGGTCGCCGGCCAGAGCGACGTCGCAGGGCAGGCAAGTGCGTGTGAAGCTGCCGTAGCGATAATGTTCGCTATGGCAGCTATCACAAGATATCGCATGTGTGACGGGGGCGGGTACTATCGCGCTCTGCATCGCTAGCATCGGCTAACGATGTCGCAATGTGCAAAGTACCCCTTAGACTGGACACGGTTAAGCCATTTGGCTTAAATGAGAAGCTCAGTGTCTCACCATTCCTGTAAAAAATCTCATTAACATATATGTAGACTCTGTCACCAGTCCTCTAGTGATTATTGTGTATTGATTTTTGTTTTTCTTGTTTAAATATACAGTACATACGAAAACATAGGACCAAGGCTGTGAAGTCCGAGTCGGAATTGCCGTCGGTGCCCCTTTTGGCTCAGTAAGAAATGTAATAAAATTAATAATATCCTATAATACATAATAAATTGACGATAGTATGTATACAGAATGTATACAGAATGTGCTGAATATTTTTTCATAGGAATTTGGGAAAGTTATGAAATGTCCTACAAATGGCTATTCTATTCTTGATGTAAGGCTACATTCACACACAGCGTTTTTGCTGCGTTTCTTGAGGATACGTGTTTCAGCTGCAAAAGCAGATCAGCTTTTTAAAAAACCGCATCACCTGAAAGGTTTTTGAGCTCATAGATAATGTTTTCAATAGCAAAAGCAGATTAGAAAAACGCCACAAACTGACATGCTAATTCTTTGTGAGGATCTGTTTTAGAGCCCAAAAACAGATCCTCACGAAACGATGTGTCTGTCATATGTTGAAAGCCATTACCTTTGCTGGATGCCCAGAGTCACTGCATTTCACTGAATTATTTTGCCATCAATGTTTGATATGTTTGTGACAAGAAAGAAATTGTTAGCAAGACACTGGCAGTAAAAGATACTAAAGCTCATCACAGCAGCCAGTTTCTCCAGGCCTTAGTGGAAAAGGTTCTGCAAGATTACGAACTAAAAAAAAAAACGTTCTTGCTATTGTAACAGACAATGCTTCAAACATGATAAGTACAATTAAACTGAAGAATGAGAGTAATGAACAACAGCTAGAAGAAAATTTAGGATTCAGTATTTTTGAGGTGAAAGGCCACACTGCTGTTCATGTAACTGAGGAACAAACCGATATTACAACAGAAGAACAGCATAATGATACTTTAGGATTAGATGATCTTGTTGAAGCTGCTTCAAAACTTTCATATTCTTCACATGCTCTGTGTTGTGCACACGCTGCAGCTGCCAATAAGAGATAGTCTGCAAGAGGGACATGCTGGAAATCTGATTGGAAAAGTGAGGAAATTGGTTCATGCCGCCAGGAACCCCTAAAATTGATTCCATCTTAAAGAGACGTGCTGGGAAAGGGGCAATTGTTGATCAAGCCACTCGGTGGGGCAGCATGTATTTAATGATTGAGCAATTGCTTCACGGTAAGAGCAGTAAGGGGTACTTTGCACGTTGCGATATCGCAAGCCAATGCCGCGATAGTCCCCGCCCCCGTCGCAGCTGCGATATCGTGTGATAGCTGTCGTAATGAATATTATCGCTACAGCAGCTTCACATGCACTCACCAGCCGTGCGTCATCGCTCCGGCTGGCGACCCGCCTCCTTGTTAAGGGGGCGGGTCGTGTGGAGTCACTGTGACGGCAGGCGGCGAATCAAAGCAGAGGGGTGGAGATGAGCAGGATGTAAACATCCCGCTCACCTTCTTCCTTCCGCATAGCCGCCGGCGGGAGGTAAGGTAATGTTCCTCGCTCCTGCGGCTTTATACACAGCGATGTGTGCTGCCGCAGGAACGAGGAACAACATCGTACCTGTCGCAGCAGCGTAATTTTGAAAAAAGTCGGACACTGCACAGATGATATGATAACAACGCTTTTGCGCTCGTTAATCGTATCATCTAGGATTTACACACTACGATGTCGAAAGTGACGCCGGATGTGCGTCACTTTCGATTTGACCCCACCGACATCGCACGTGCGATGTTGCAACGTGCACCCTAAGACTCTGGAACTCTCTTCCTGGGGAAGTGGTGATGGCCAACTCACTGAATGAATTTAAGAGGGGAATGGATGCTTTTCTTGAAAGCAACAGAATAGAAGGTTATGAATAACATAATATTACAGGTAGATAGTTGACCCAGATTAGGAGTCGGGAAAAAACATTTTTCCCTATGAAGAAAATTGGCTCCTACTCTATGGGTTTTTACCTTCCCCCTGGTTCAACACTGCAGAACAGATGCACTAAAAATAGGCTGAACTAGATGGACATAATGTCTTCCTTCCGCCTTACAAACTATGTTACTAAAATCATTTCTTATAGATATGGTGAACCCTCAGGTAACCCTAAATGAAGGTCAATGGACACAGGTGGCTGAATTGAAGGAATTGCTTAATCACCCATTTACCGTGACTAAAAAATTACAAGCTGAGGATTTAACTCCTGGCAAAGGGAGTGGAAGAACTTACTATTTTTCCTGTCCCAAAGATGAGGTTTAATCGCAGATGGCATTTCTGCTTCAATGAAACGGAGAGAGACACAGCTATTGGAAAAGAAAATTCTTCTGGCAGCTGTTTATGTGTACCCAAGTCATCGTATACTGCTTGATGATCATCAGCTTACTAAAGGAATAATTATATTAAGAAATTACTAGCACAAAGGGAAACTAAGTGGATAGTGGCTCTGGACACTGTTACTCCACGTGGCCTTAATGAAGCCCTGAGTTTTGCGTCCTTCTTATAAATGTGATTTTTATTATTTTTATGATCATTTGACATGCGTAATTCAATATGGTGTAATATCCGAAATTATGTTGCCTGATGTGTCTAGCCTTGGGAATTGTTTTTAATTATTTTTTATTCACTTATCTTTTTTAGTGTTCACCAATTTATGTCTGCACCCTTCCTCTTGCATTAATGAAATGAACTGCAAAACCTTTGGAATATTTGCTGAGGACTTCCTATCTCTTCTTTTGAACCTTCGGTGGCTCTTTGACTTCTGCATAAGGAACTTTGCTGTTTCCAGTGAAGCTATAATGCTATATTTACGATACTCTATTCCTATTGCCTTTTAGGTTGCTCAAAATACATGTTCCTTTGCACTGTTGTATTTGCCTGCTGCCGTAGGTTCTCATCACTTGGATGCTCTGGTTGTGCGCGTGCGCGTCCCCCGCCCCCGTGCGTCGCCGTGGCGTCTCCGGTGCGTCTTGGCCTCCGCGCGTGCGCGTTGGTGCATTGACTGCTACGGTGGCATCATCGGGGTCGGCTGTAAATATTGTATTATATATTTACAATTTATTACAGTTTTTCGTGTTCTAAAGTTGTATTCCAATAAATATATTTTATGTTCTATCTAAATATCTTGATTGTTGTATCATAACAATGATTAAATGTAAAAATAGGTAATATCAGCTCACCAAGCCTGCTGCAGTCCCATAATCGTCCTGTGGTGGATGATCAGCGCACGGATGGTCAGAAGTCACCAAATAGATATAGAATATAAATCCAGCGCAATCACACGGAATATTAAAAAGTTGTCTTCTTTATTGATAGTTTTTTAATAAAATCCAAAAGGTACATGCAGCATAAAAATAAAGGATGCCCAGGTCAGAGCTCTGACCTGGGCATCCTTTATTTTTATGCTGCATGTACCTTTTGGATTTTATTAAAAACTATCAATAAAGAAGACAACTTTTTAATATTCCGTGTGATTGCGCTGGATTTATATTCTATAATGATTAAATGTCTGATGTTCACATTGCACTACAATAAATTTTTCACTTAAATATAAGCAATATATGTGGGAGTCGGAGTCGAAGGTTTGGATTACCGACTCCATAGCGCTGGTTTGGACACACCTTCTCAATCAAAGAGTTTTCTTTATTTTCATGACTCTGAAAATTGTAGATTCACATTGAAGGCATCAAAACTATGAATTAACACATGTGGAATGAAATACTTAACAAAAAAGTGTGAAACAACTGAAAATATGTCTTATATTCTAGGTTCTTCAAAGTAGCCACCTTTTGCTTTGATTATTTTCAAAAAACTGACTCTGTTCAAAGCATTTATAAGGCATTGATGAAGGCTAAATAGACCATAGATTTATGAATATATGAAGATATTTATATGCCCAACACAAACAAGACTTACACAGACAGCAGTGATTTAAAATCAACACAGCAAACACCGGGCAGTGTGGATGGATACAGGGCTTTTTATATTGCCAAGTGCAGATAGAATTACATGGGAGCTCTGGAGAAAGAGTGTAGTAAGAAAACCTAATATTATTGGCAATTAGATGGTTACACAATCTATATAGCAGGAGTTGACAGAGGAAATGACCTGCAGCAATAATAGACAACCAGGTGAATTAATACAGCATGACATGGTATTAAGCAAAACTAAATATTAGTGAATCAAAAAAGACATCACACAGTGATAATTAGAGTTGAGCGCGGTTCGCGGTTCGTGGTTCTCCAGTTCTAGGCTCGAGTGATTTTTGGGCTGTTCGAGATCGAACTAGAACTCGAGCTTTTTGCTAAAAGCTCGATAGTTCTAGAAACGTTCGAGAACGGTTCTAGCAGCAAAAAGCAGGGCTTTTTACAGCTACAGTGTGCAGGAGCCATCGCTGGCAGCCTGCCACAAGCTGGTAACCAAGATAAACATCGGGTATCCAAGCAAAGCGCTTGGTTAGTAACCCGATGTTTATCTTAGTTACGTGCAGGAAGCCCACACTTCCCCGCTCAGCTCACTCCGCCCCCTCCTGCCCGCGGCATGTATACATACATATCCACACACACACACACTCTCACTCACGCACACACCCCCCCCCCCCCCAGCTACAGTGTGCAGGAGCCATCGCTGGCAGCCTGCCACAAGCTGGTAACCAAGATAAACATCGGGTATCCAAGCAAAGCGCTTGGTTAGTAACCCGATGTTTATCTTAGTTACGTGCAGGAAGCCCACACTTCCCCGCTCAGCTCACTCCGCCCCCTCCTGCCCGCAGCATATACACACACACACACTCTCACACACGCACCCCCCCTACCCCCCCCCGCTCGGCTTACCTGCGGTGATGAAGTCCCGCCATCCCGACCTCAGCGCTGTCACTGTCCTCCATGGCCGCCGCTTGTCACATCACCTCTCGCTTCCCACCCGAGACGTCACGGACCTCTCGCGATGCTTGATGTGAAGGCGCCGGTCATTGACCTCAGTGACAGGTGCTGTCAGTGTGCTGGAGATCAGCGCAGGTAATGTACCTCGCTGACAGCAGCACTTGTCATCCCCTGCAGTGACCTGGGCTGACCCATTGATGTTAGCTCAGGTCACTGCATTGCTCTCCCAGCCAATGGGGAACATTCTGCTCTTCATTGACTGGGACAGTGTGGATCGTCATGGCAACCCCTTGGATTACACCAGACCTGGATTTGTTTTTCATTCTAATAAATTGGTTAAAGAGGGAATGTTTTGGGGAGTGTTTTTTCAAATAAAAATGTGTTTGTCGTCTATTTTTTTTTATTACTGACTGGGTTGGTGATGTCGGGTATCTGATAGACGCCTGACCTCACCAACCCCAGGGCTTGATGCCAGGTGACATTACACATCTGGTATTAACCCCATATATTACCCCGTTTGCCACCGCACCAGGGCGCGGGATGAGCTGGGGCGAAGCACCAGGATTGGCGCATCTAATGGATGCGCCACTTCTGGGGCGGCTGCGGCCTGCTATTTTTAGGCTGGGGAGATTCCAATAACCATGGACCTCCCTAGTCTGAGAATATCAGGCCCCAGCTGTCTGCTTTACCTTGGCTGGTGATCCAATTTTGGGGGACCCCTACGTGTTTTTTTTTTAATTATTTATTTAATTTAAAATAACAGCGTGGGGTGCCCTCAGTTTTGGATTACCAGCCAAGGTGAGGTTGCCAGCTGTGTTCTGCAGGCTGCAGCCGTCTGCTTTACCCTAGCTGGCTACAAAACTAGGGGGAACCCTACGTCATTTTTTTTTTTCATTTTTTTGGCTAAATACAAAGCTAAGCACCCCTTAGTGCCACATGAAAGGTACCAAAGGGTGTTCCACTTTTTCTCCATTTTTTTCTCCACTTTTTCTCCATTTTTTTCTCCACTTATTCTCCACTTTTTCTCCTCTTATTCTCCACTTTTTCTCCTCTTATTCTCCACTTTTTCTCCACTTTTTCTCCATTTTTTTCTCCACTTTTTCTCCACTTTTTCTCCACTTTTTCTCCTCTTATGCTCCACTTTTTCTCCACTTTTTCTCCTCTTAATCTCCACTTTTTCTCCACTTTTTCTCCACTTTTTCTCCTCTTATGCTCCACTTTTTCTCCACTTTTTCTCCTCTTAATCTCCACTTTTTCTCCACTTTTTCTCCTCTTAATCTCCACTTTTTCTCCACTTTTTGTCCACTTTTTCTCCACTTTTTTCTCCACTTTTTCTCCACTTTTTTCTCCACTTTTTCTCCTCTTATGCTCCACTTTTTCTCCCCTTTTTCTCCACTTTTTCTCCACTTTTTCTCCTCTTATGCTCCACTTTTTCTCCTCTTAATCTCCACTTTTTCTCCTCTTATGCTCCACTTTTTCTCCACTTTTTCTCCACTTTTTCTCCTCTTATGCTCCACTTTTTCTCCACTTTTTCTCCACTTTTTTCTCCACTTTTTCTCCTCTTATGCTCCACTTTTTCTCCACTTTTTCTCCACTTTTTCTCCTCTTATGCTCCACTTTTTCTCCACTTTTTCTCCTCTTATGCTCCACTTTTTCTCCACTTTTTCCTCCACTTTTTCTCCTCTTATGCTCCACTTTTTCTCCACTTTTTCTCCACTTTTTCTCCACTTTTTTCTCCACTTTTTCTCCTCTTATGCTCCACTTTTTCTCCACTTTTTTCTCCACTTTTTTCTCCACTTTTTCTCCACTTTTTCTCCTCTTATGCTCCACTTTTTCTCCACTTTTTCTCCTCTTATGCTCCACTTTTTCTCCACTTTTTCTCCTCTTATGCTCCACTTTTTCTCCACTTTTTCTCCTCTTAATCTCCACTTTTTCTCCTCTTATGCTCCACTTTTTCTCCACTTTTTCTCCACTTTTTCTCCACTTTTTTCTCCACTTTTTCTCCTCTTATGCTCCACTTTTTCTCCACTTTTTTCTCCACTTTTTCTCCACTTTTTCTCCTCTTATGCTCCACTTTTTCTCCACTTTTTTCTCCACTTTTTCTCCTCTTATGCTCCACTTTTTCTCCACTTTTTCTCCACTTTTTTCTCCACTTTTTCTCCTCTTATGCTCCACTTTTTCTCCACTTTTTCTCCACTTTTTCTCCACTTTTTTCTCCACTTTTTTCTCCACTTTTTCTCCTCTTATGCTCCACTTTTTCTCCACTTTTTCTCCACTTTTTCTCCGTTCTTTTTCTATGGTCAGTCTACCCATTAGCTCTGCCATGCATACTGTAGCTCTACACCTACTGCACATGTTACTTTATGATTGACATCTCTTTCGTACCAGAGCTGTCTAAGCCTACTCTGACCCCATATTTGTCATTACTATATTGTCCTTGTACTGTATTATGACATTTGTATCATGTGTTTCATTTCTTGCTGTGTTGCAATTTTTTTGCTGCATCCCAATTGTACCTCTACATTGTTCGAGTTTATGTTATTGTTCTCTCACTCTTATGTGATACTGATTATTGTCATTTTTCATGATTACATGCAGATAAGTCCAATCTGACGAAGGCTCAGGCCGAAACGTCATTTGTAACTTGTTTTGGACAAAAACATATATGCTTATGAAAAAAAAATGTTCTTAATACGGACCAATAAAGAGTGATTTTGCATTACTATCCATTGGGACTTACTGACTTAGTCTGGGAGATTTAGAGTGCCGAGGTTACTCACTAATTTTATCTATTATTACCTCTGAGCACCTATATACCAGTGAGCAGAGCTTCCTCTACAGTAGTTCTCCTGATTAGGCATGCCCTTACCTCATGAGCAGGGCATTGCAGCTTTGGTAGCAACCATTACGACATGGACTCTGCTGCTGTGGACCCGGGGAGAGTGAGTGCAGATTCATTGCACCCACACTCCTCACATGAAGGGTCCGCACTCCTAGAAAATGGGGGATACGTTCCCTGAGTGTCTCCCCCCCATATTCTAGACGGTCCAGAGTCGTCGTGGGACCCCTTTATTTTTTTTCTTACAATAAATTGGTGAAAGAGGAAATGTTTTGGGGACTGTTTTTTCAAATAAATTTCTTTTGTCGATTTTTTGTTTTTGTTAGTACTGACAGTTTATGATGTTGGGTATCTAATAGACGCCATGACATCACAAACTGCTGGGCTTGATCTCAGGTGACTTTACAGCTAGTATCAACCCGATTTATTACCCCGTTTGCCACTGCACCAGGGCACGGGATGAGCTGGGGTGAAGCGCCAGGATTGGCGCATCTAGTGGATGCGCCACGTCTGGGGTGCCTGCGGCCTGCTATTTTTAGGCTGTGAAGGCCCAATAACTATGGACCTTCCCACCCTGAGAATACCAGACCACAGCTGTCCGCTTTACCTTGGCTGGTGATCCAATTTGGGGGGGACCCTACTTTTATTGTGTAATTATTAATATTTATAAAATAATTATAAAAAAGAGCCTGAGGGGACCTCCACATTGGATCCCCAACCACGGTAAAGCTGCCAGCTGTGGTTTTCAGGCTACAGCCGTCTGCTTTACCCTAGCTGGCTATCAAAAATGGGGGGACCCAACGTAATTTTTTTTTTAACTATTTTTTAAATAGAAAAAATTAATGGGCTTCCCTGTATTTTGATTGACAACCAAGGTAACGGCAGGCAGATGGGGGTGGCAACCCATAGCTGTCTGCTTTATCTGCGCTGAGAATCAAAAATACCGCGGAGCGCTACGTCATTTTTTTAAAGATTTATTTTTACAGCACTGTGATGTCCAGCAATCAAAATACAGGGAAGCCCATTTTATTTTTAGTTATTTAAATAAATAATTAAAAAAAATACATATGGGCTCCCGCTGCATTTTTTGTATTGCTAGCTAAGGGTAATCCAAGCAGCTACTGGCTGCTAACCCCCACTGCTTGGTGTTACCTTCACTGGCAATGGAAAATCCAGGGAAGCATTTTTTATTTTTTTTGCCAAAAAACTACAAAAAAAGGACGTGAGCTTCGCCATATTTTTGTATGCTAGCCAGGTATAGCAGGCAGGTGCTGGAAGAGTTGGATACAGCGCCAGAAGATGGCGCTTCTATGAAAATGCCATTTTCTGAGGTGGCTGCAGACTGCAATTCGCAGCAGTGGGGCCCAGAAAGCTCAGGCCAACCGGTGGTGCGGATTCCAATCCCCAGCTGCCTAGTTGTACCTGGCTGGACACAAAAATGGGGCAAAGCCTACGTCATTTGTTTTCTAATTATTTCATGAAATTCATGAAATAATAAAAAAAGGGCTTCCCTTTATTTTTGGTTCCCAGACGGGTACAAATAGGCAACTGGGGGTTGGGGGCAGCCGTACCTGCCTGCTGTACCTGGCTAGCATACAAAAATATGGCGAAGCCCACATAATTTTTTCAGGGGGCAAAAAAAATCTGCATACAGTCCTGGATGGAGTATGCTGAGCCTTGTAGTTCTGCAGCTGCTGTCTGTCTGTATGGAGAAGAGCAGACAGCAGCTGCAGAACTACAAGGCTCAGCATACTCCATCCAGGACTGTATGCAGAAGTTTTTTGCCCACCAAAAAAATGACGTGGGCTTCGCCATATTTTTGTATGCTAGCCAGGTACAGCTGGCAGCCACGGGCTGCCTCCAACCCCCAGTTGCCTATTTGTACCCGGCTGGGAACCAAAAATATAGGGAAGCCCGTTTTTTTTAATTATTTCACTTATTTCATGAAATAATTAAAAAACAAATGACGTGGGCTTCGCCCTATTTTTGTGTCCAGCCGGGTACAACTAGGCAGCTGGGGATTGGAATCCGCAGCACAGGTTAGCCCGAGGTTTGTGGGCGCCTCTGCTGCGGATTTCAGTCCGCAGCCGTCCCAGAAAATGGCGCTCTCATAGAAGCGCCATCATCTCGCGCTGTATCCAACTCTTCCAACAGCCCTGGAGCCGGGTGGCTTGTTGGGTAATCATGAGTTAATACTGGCTTTGTTTTACTAGCCAGTATTAAGCCAGAGATTCTTAATGTCAGGCACGTTTGACCCGGCCATTAAGAATCTCCAATAAAGGGTTAAAAAAAAGACACCACACAGAGGAAAAATACTTTAATAGAAATAAATACACAGACACATTAGAGACTCCATCTTTATTACCCCCTGTCAGCCCTCCACGATCCTGCTCTTCTGTCTTCTTTCTTTCTAGTGTAGTAGTAGTGACGATTGTAGTGAGGAAGGATGAGATTCACCAGCTCATCACTTGGGGCTGGGGAACCTCCATCCTCACTACAATGCTCACTACAATCGTGCAGCAGCGTGCAGCCTTCACTCCGTGAGTGATCACTGCTGGCTGCTAGCGGTAACGCTGACAGACGCGTTACCATAGCAACGGTGCTCTCGGAGCCGCGGTTAGCGGTGACGTCACCGCTAACTGCGTTGCTATGGCAACGGTGATCTCCGTTAATGACCGGCTGTGTCAGCCGGTCCCTAACGGAACGGGGAGTCGACCGTGTGCTAGAGCATGTCGCCGGTACACGGCGATACACATATGTGCACCGTGTACCGGAGAGATGCACTCGCAGGTCCTATATGATGTGTCATAGTCATGTGACCAGTCTGTAGCCAATGAGATAATAGCCACATGACTGGTCACATGGCTATTTTGACGTCACGATAGGTCCTGCATCTCTGCTGGCAGTGCAGGTCACCGGGAGGATTCAGCGATCATCGGATGGAATAGCGGCAGGAGACAGAGTGCAGAAGGGATCGCGAGGACCGGTAAGTGTTATGGCAATGTTTATTAACTGTTTGTGTACATTTATAATGCATTTTTATGTGTTTGTGATTGCCTCCCATTATAGCCTATACGTTCGAGTTCGGTTCGTCGAACGTTCGACGAACTGAACTCGAACGAGACCTCTGTTCGGCGAACCACCTCGAGCCGAACCGCGACCGGTTCGCTCATCTCTAGTGATAATAACATGGGTTGATGAACATTAAATGTAATGCCTCCAATACTGAGCTAATATATCAGTTAATTGCTATCCATACCTAGTCTGCTATAGAAAAGCTATATGCATTGGAGTAAATACTGCCTAAGGCTAGGTTCACATTTCCGTTGTTTTGCATCAGTCACATGCGCTGCTTGACGCATGTGACTGATGCGTTGTACAGTGGATGATAAAGAATACATTTCATTGTCGGACTCCGTTGTGTGCGGGGGGCGGAGTGCGGGGTGGGTGGAGCCGAACGGGGCCATGGCGCTGAGGACGTCAGTGCCGCGGTCTGCATGGCTGGGGACAGGTGAGTGAGTGTGTGTGTGTGTGAGGGGAGTGCGGAGTTCAGGAGGGGGCAGAGCCGAGCGGGGAAGTGTCGGCCTCCCTGCACATGTAGCCAGGGTAAATATCGGGTAACCAAGCAAAGCACTTTTGCTTGGTTACTCGATATTTACCTTGGTTACCAGCATACAACGCTTAGCGCTGGCTCCTTGCACACGTAACCAGGGTAAATATCGGGTAACTAAGCAAAGCTGGTTACGTGTGCAGGGAGCCAGAGCATGCGCAGCGAAAGCCTACGGACTGCACTGCTCAAAAAACGTTACAGGCTGCGTTCCTTCCGCCCGGTGGTCAGTCATCCACAACTGATCAGTCGGGTGGAGGATGCAACGCAGCATCATCAGTCACAATCCGCCGCTCATACAAGTCTATGGGAACAATGGAATCTGCTAAACGGATTCCGTTGTTTACCAGACCAGCGGATTGTGACTGATACAATTTAATGGAAGTGTGAACCTAGCCTAATAAACTCTGTCCATCAAATATTGCAGGAAAGCCATCAATTGCAAAGAGGAGAACCAGTGCTCTCATGGGGGAGATACCCACCGATTAATGCCCAGACCAAGACACACCGCTCGCACCTCGACGCGCGTTTCGCAACTCCTTCGTCAGGAGGTGTAGGGACTGTGTGTCTGGTTGTTTAAATCCCTCCCGTATACTGCTCACCGGCCTACGGCGGCATGCGCCGGCTCATCGACGCCCATTCTCCACTGCATGTTGGCATCCTGGAAATCATAGTGCGCAGCTGCAGCACACAGACACCTAATTGGATGCCAGGCAGAGGAAGAAGTGTCAGGGAGCCGGCGCACGCACAGGCAGGAAGCCGAGGACACCATCTTAAGGTCAGGCACAGTAAGGGCAACAGAAGCATTATAAAGCACATAAATACCCGCAGGTATAGATAAATTATATTTAGCTCTATATGGACCCTATATGTGAAGACTTATAAGCCCATGACCTCAATATGTACAAAACATAGACAGAAAAGAAAGAAGTGTCCGTGATAACACTTGGCATGCTGAGATGTTGCTAGATGTTAAACATTCTTTATATTCTTTATATATTGCCACATATAGGCTCCTCAGCAGCAGTCAACAAAGAGGGACCAGCCAGATCTATAAAAAAGACATACAGTTAAAATCATGATTTCAGCTGGGACACCTGACAAAGACCACACTTCCCCTTATATAGTATAAATATATACCTACTGTGTATATACATAGGAATCCCTCTCCCCCACAGCGGCAGCGACCACTGTATAGTATTCAAGGAAATATTGGAATATTTAATGAGGCCAGGCATTATGAGAGAAATGGCTTAAAACTGACAGCGTCATTTCAGCCTTTTGGCTTTATGGTGTCCAGGACTGTTATCTATTTATGTTATCTTCTTTTCTATGTAAGTTGTTTTTTGTGTCACCTCCTCTTGCCCCCAGATTGACTTTTTGTCTATTCCCCGAAATTTCAAATGTCGCCAATTGCAGCCATTTTTTCTTTGAAATGTTTGGGTATATTTTTAAGCACGGCCATTTCCTCAGGTTTTTGAATTTTTGCAGCGTTTTTAATGTCGCGAACATGTTCTAAAATTCGCACCGTGAGCTCACAATCAAGAACCTATAAAATCTTGCAATTTATAAATTGTCGCTCCTCCAATGTCGTTTATTGGGCAACATGTCCCTGTGGGCTTATTTTTATAGACCTCACTACTCGTAAGTGTGTCGCCCTGGGCAAGCCAGGGGTCACAGGTCACAACAACACACACACCCCACATTCCCTGCAGGTACACCAGCTAACCAGAAATCCTTGTTGCCTTCCTCCAGGGGCTGGTGTCCACACCAGGGGGTGGAGCCAGGCGGTTGGTGTCCACCCACCAAGGAGTTCACAGCCCTGGAGGCAGGAAGAAGCAGGCAGATAGAGTGTGGAGTTTGAAGAGAATGGAGGTCTAGCTGAGGGCTAGAGAGGAGTTCAGCCAGGGAGGAGGAAGTGGAAGGAAGGGAAGTGTAGTGGAGCTGAAGCTGAAGAAGAAAGCTGAAGTGACAGAGAAGTGAAAGTAGAGAAAGTGCAAAGTGGCAGTTTAGTACAGCCTGAAGTGGTCTGAGGCTGTGTGCCTGGACAGAGACAGCAAGGTCAGCAGACGGCGGAGATTGTCTGGAGTGGGACTGTTTGGAGGTTCCTGGAAGGACCGCGGACGGGTGGTGACCCGGCGGTCTGGAGCAGCGTGCAAAGGACAGTCAGCACCAGGGCAGGGGCCTCTCGGACCCCGGCAAGGCTAGGAGTCGCCATAATTTGCCGAATCCGTCAGTGAAGGGGACGTAGATCCCCCAACAACCAAGTCCCGATTGAAGGCAACAGCTCAACCATTACAGGGGAGACACCGCCACCGCCAGGGCACCAGTTTCCCCAGGGCCAGCGCCTGCGGGCAAAGTGTGGAGCTCCTCCGGCCCAGATTGTAGTCGGGGAGCGGGTAACCGGTGGGAACCCATCGCTACCAATAGATGTAACATAGGTGCAGGGAAGAGTGACCATCACCGCCAACTGCAGGGAACCGCAGCACCGTGAACCGTCCGAGGGACCCGTCCAACCAGCCGTTTGTTTACCAAAAACTGTGTCAACGTCTCAGGCTGAGTGAGTACCACAGTGCCGCAAGGCACAGCGCTGCCCCCGCGTCCCTGCGCCCACCAGGCCCTGCACCTCACAAGCCATCACCGGGCCCCGGGATCACCAACCCCTACCCACGGAGGGGCAACACAACACCTGGCTGCTCCGCATCACCATCCCCGGGATCCCCGTATTGAGCAGCGGTGGTGAAATCACCACAACCGTGGGTGGCGTCACGGACTATAAACAATCCCCACACCCAACAAACCCCTTTCACTCACGGGCGAGGAGTGCCGCTCGAGAAACCCCCGGGATCCGGCCCACTGCTCGAGCCACCGCTGAGCAGCAGCCGCCGGACCCGAGCAGAAGGGGTGAGCGTAGTGTGCTGACACCCTCCTCCCCGCCCGCGACAACTTGGCGTCACGAACAGGATCTTACCGCTCTGCCGTTTGGTAGAGGTGCGCCTTGTTACCGCCGGAGATATACGGCAGGAAAATTTCAGAAGCCGCCATCTTTGGCGCGAAAAGTTCCCGCTCGAGCGTCTTCTCGAGCAGCAGAGGCGCGAAGGCCAGAACTCCGCCCCGATAGGGGAGTGGCCGAAAAGAGCTAAGGGGGACGCAGATGGAGAAATGGCAGCGTCCTCGAATTGGAGTGCGGGAATACCCGCCACCGGAGTACCGAAGCTCTGGGGGAAACGAGGCGGAGTAGCTTTTGAGGACTGTGGCCCGGGTGAACTCCCCGCCGGGACCGCTGCATGGCTGGAGCGGGAGTTGGGCCGATTCTGCGTGAAGGTGAGGGCGCAGAGCCTGCAGCAGTTGATGGATTGGAAGGCAGAGATGCGAAGGATGGTTGCCGTAGTGGGGGCCCGTGAGCAAGGGGCCGCTGCAGCCGTGCCGCGTCGCGATCAGTCCACCCAAACCCCAGAACCGGCCCTGATTGAGTGGGAGACGGACATCAGCACCGCGGCTGGGGGTCCGGAGAGAATGTCGTTGATGGAGGAAGAGGTCCCAAGCATGCCGCCTCCGCCGCCATTCCTAACGGCTGTTAGCGGTTCGGGGTTGAACTGCCAGTGGGAAGAAAACCCCATGTACCGCTCGGTCCCGGAGAGGGCCGACCCCCTGCGGTGGTAGCCGCCTCAAGGGCAGCGGATGCCCGCTGCAGCAGTCCCCGTTGGGACCACCTTTGTGTTTGTTTGAAAAGTTTACAGTGAATGATGAAAAATGATTAACCGAAGTTTAACCTGATTCTTTGTGATTTGCAACCGGCCGGAGCCGGCACCGTTGTCCCCGTGGGGACCGTTTAAAAAGTGTTTTGCATGGGAACTATCCATGGACAAGCCCGTGAACTTGCAGGGCACCCACAAACGTTAAGTGGCTTGTAAATATGTTGTTTGCCGTTACCGTTTTCCGCAATGCCGCCTCCGGAGAGGCAGGTTGGAGGGAGGGCCCTGAGCAGAGCAGGCTGGGGCCCAGCCACCAAAGGAACCGGTGGCTACCCTCTGGAGGGAAGGACAGATCCCGCTCGGGTACCGTGTGCTGGACTGTGGGTCAAGGGGTGCTGCCTGGGCTTTAGGGGCAGCATCAGGGCCAGGTTGCTTGGGTGGGAGAGAGCGGAAACCGTAACCGTAAACCGTTATGCAACATTAAAGAAATGTGCCTCCCGTTTTGGAAAGAGTTATTAAAAATGTAAATATGTTATTTTATTATATGTTATCTTTTACAGAAAAATAAAACCGGTGTTGGACGGCAGCCCGCGGACGGTCTGCATTTTGCTAAGGGGGAATGTGTCGCCCTGGGCAAGCCAGGGGTCACAGGTCACAACAACACACACACCCCACATTCCCTGCAGGTACACCAGCTAACCAGAAATCCTTGTTGCCTTCCTCCAGGGGCTGGTGTCCACACCAGGGGGTGGAGCCAGGCGGTTGGTGTCCACCCACCAAGGAGTTCACAGCCCTGGAGGCAGGAAGAAGCAGGCAGATAGAGTGTGGAGTTTGAAGAGAATGGAGGCCTAGCTGAGGGCTAGAGAGGAGTTCAGCCAGGGAGGAGGAAGTGGAAGGAAGTGAAGTGTAGTGGAGCTGAAGCTGAAGAAGAAAGCTGAAGTGACAGAGAAGTGAAAGTAGAGAAAGTGCAAAGTGGCAGTTTAGTACAGCCTGAAGTGGTCTGAGGCTGTGTGCCTGGACAGAGACAGCAAGGTCAGCAGACGGCGGAGATTGTCTGGAGTGGGACTGTTTGGAGGTTCCTGGAAGGACCGCGGACGGGTGGTGACCCGGCGGTCTGGAGCAGCGTGCAAAGGACAGTCAGCACCAGGGCAGGGGCCTCTCGGACCCCGGCAAGGCTAGGAGTCGCCATAATTTGCCGAATCCGTCAGTGAAGGGGACGTAGATCCCCCAACAACCAAGTCCCGATTGAAGGCAACAGCTCAACCATTACAGGGGAGACACCGCCACCGCCAGGGCACCAGTTTCCCCAGGGCCAGCGCCTGCGGGCAAAGTGTGGAGCTCCTCCGGCCCAGATTGTAGTCGGGGAGCGGGTAACCGGTGGGAACCCATCGCTACCAATAGATGTAACATAGGTGCAGGGAATAGTGACCATCACCGCCAACTGCAGGGAACCGCAGCACCGTGAACCGTCCGAGGGACCCGTCCAACCAGCCGTTTGTTTACCAAAAACTGTGTCAACGTCTCAGGCTGAGTGAGTACCACAGTGCCGCAAGGCACAGCGCTGCCCCCGCGTCCCTGCGCCCACCAGGCCCTGCACCTCACAAGCCATCACCGGGCCCCGGGATCACCAACCCCTACCCACGGAGGGGCAACACAATACCTGGCTGCTCCGCATCACCATCCCCGGGATCCCCGTATTGAGCAGCGGTGGTGAAATCACCACAACCGTGGGTGGCGTCACGGACTATAAACAATCCCCACACCCAACAAACCCCTTTCACTCACGGGCGAGGAGTGCCGCTCGAGAAACCCCCGGGATCCGGCCCACCGCTCGAGCCACCGCTGAGCAGCAGCCGCCGGACCCGAGCAGAAGGGGTGAGCGTAGTGTGCTGACACCCTCCTCCCCGCCCGCGACATAAGCTCAGGGTGCAAATTTTAAAACATGTTCGCAACATTAAAAACGCTGTAAAAATTCAAAAAAACTGATTCCTTATTCTCTTATTCCAGTGATACGTCACTTAGTGGGTTGGGTTTTTGTTTCAATACAATCAGTGTTTTATCATCAGGAGATTATCACTGCAGGACTAGGTGTCTGGTGTCTTAGTCCAACCCTGCCCCCACCACTGATTTAACAGTTTTCTGTCAAAACACAGTGTACACAGAAAACTGCCAGTCCGTGGTCTGTCAATATACAGTGTACACAGAATGCTGCCAGTCCATGGTCTGTCAGTATACAGTGCACACAGAAAGCTGCCAGTCCATGGTCTGTCAGTATACAGTGTACACAGAAAGCTGCCAGTCCATGGTCTGTCAATATACAGTGTACACAGAAAGCTGCCAGTCCGTGGTCTGTCAATATACAGTGTACACAGAAAGCTACTAGTCCATGGTCTGTCCATATACAGTGTACACAGAAAGCTGCCAGTCCATGGTCTGTCAATATACAGTGTACACAGAAAGCTGCCAGTCCATGGTCTGTCAATATACAGTGTACACAGAAAGCTGCCAGTCCATGGTCTGTCAATATACAGTGTACACAGAAAGTTGCCAGTCCATGGTTTGTCTATATACAGTGCATACAGAAAGCTGTCATTCCATGGTCTTTCAATATGCAGTGCACACATAAAGCGGTCAATCCATTGTCTGTCCATAACAGTGCACACAGAAAGCTTCCATTCCATGGTTTGTTAATATACAATGTACACAGAAAGCTTCCATTCCATGATCTGTCAATATACAGTGTACACAGAAAGCTACTAGTCCATGGTCTGTCAATATACAGTGTACACAGAAAGTTGCCAGTCCATGGTTTGTCTATATACAGTGCTGTCACGCTCCCCGGGTCCTCACCCCCGCTCCCCGGCTCACCTGCCACGCTCCCCGCTCTCCAGCCTCCGGTGCCCGTCCTTCCCAGGCCCCCTGGTCTCCGATCCCGGCGCCCGACGGCTTCCCAGGCCCTGGCCGGCTCCCCTGCGTCCTCCTCGCAGCCTCCTTCCCTGGCTTCTGGCACCCGGGCGGCGCGCATGCGCATTAGGGCGCGCGCGCGGTCACTGACCCTTTCTTAAAGGGCCAGCGTCCATTAACAGGAAATGAGGCTAAACAGGTACAGGGTATATAGGGGGTTATTGTCCAAGGGGGCGGGGCCTGATCTTCGTGTTTCCTAAGCTAGGAGTCAGGTCTCCTGGTGTTTCTGTGCATGTACTTACCTCTCTCTCTCGTAGAGCCGTGCCTGCCTCGCCATCCAGTCCTGCCGTATCCCGAACCCCGAACGCTGTCCATCTGCCATCCTGACAGTCCGCACCATCCCGGATCCCTGCGGTGACTCATCACCTCGCTCCAAAGGTTCCGGACCCCGCCTGACACCATCTCGGCTTCCGAACCAGAGCTGCGTCACCCGGACTACCACCCGTGACTCCGTGGTCCCAGGGACTTCTCCGCTATACTCGTGTGCACGGACTGTTCTGCTGTTTATAGTGCCCCAGCTACCGGACTCTTTACTACCATCTAGGAGTTCGGCCCAGTGGATCCACCTCCTGGGTCTGCCCGTCCACCTGGCCCTGACAGTAAGATCAGGCCATGGATCCCGCTGCAGCACTAGCAGCCGTACAGGAGGAACTCCAACGCCAGCGTGAGACTCAGACCCGCATGCTGCAATTCATGTCTTCTGTGGACGCCCGCCTGAACACGCTACAAGCGGCAGTTACGACTTCGACATCCCGGGCTTCCACTAGTCAAGCCACGGCTCCAGCTCCTGTGGCCACTTCTTCAGATACCACCAGACTTCGGTTGGCTTCACCACCCCGGTACGCCGGAGACCCCAAGACCTGCAGGGGCTTCTTAAACCAATGCTCCCTTCATTTCACGCAGCTGCCGCATTTGTTTGCCTCCGACCAAGCCAAGGTCGCCTTCATCATGTCCCATCTAGAGGGTGAGGCACTGGCGTGGATGAACCCCTTGTGGGAGAAGGGGGATCCTGTGACCACGAACATCCAGGACTTCCTGCAGGCATTCCGTGGTACCTTCGATGAGCCCGGACGCGCCTCCGCGTCTGCTTCGTCTCTTCTCCGCTTACGTCAGGGGACTCTGACGGTGGGTCAATACGCGATCCGGTTTCGCACCCTGGCCTCAGAACTAGGGTGGAACAACGAGGCCCTAACCGCCGCCTTCTGGGAAGGACTCTCAGGGCGAATTAAAGACGAGCTGGCGGGTCGTGACGTACCGACCACCCTAGATGCCCTGATTGCCCTAGCGACTCGAGTGGACATTCGCTTTCAGGAGCGATCCAAGGAAGCTTCCCGTGAGAGACGTCCGGTACGGCATTCCCCTCCTCCGCAGAAACCCTCCGTACTTCAGTCATCGACAGCTGGGGCTCCCGTCCACGAGCCCATGCAGATCGACCAAGTGCGTCAGTCTGAACAACGTCGAGCAGAGCGGCTCGCCAAGGGTCTCTGCTTTTACTGCGGTGAGGACACACACCTGCTACGCTCCTGTCCAGAGAGGCCGGGAAACTCCAAAGCCTAGGGTTGGTAGGAGAGGCCACCCTAGGTGCTGGGACTCTCTCTGACCCGGTTACATGGACAGTGCAAGTGACAACGGGAGAGACGCGGTTCACGGCTGATGCCTACCTCGATTCCGGGGCAGCAGGCAATTTCATCCAGCAGACCACGGTGGACAAGTACCGGGTGCCTGTTACTCCACTCGACAAGCCCCTTGTGATTGCCTCGGTGGATGGGAGACCCCTCTCTGACACCATCTCCTGGATCACCAGGCCGGTCGAACTGCGTATCGGTGCCCTTCACACCGAGAACATCGCTTTCTACGTCCTCCCACACATGTCCCACCAGATCCTGCTGGGACTTCCATGGTTGCGGACACACGAACCATCAGTCAGTTGGGGCACTGGCGAAATCACCCGATGGGGCTCTTCGTGTCATGAGAGGTGCCTAAAGTCCATACAACCCATCCGACGACCTCCGGTTCCAGAGAACCTACCGGGGCTGCCCTCGGCCTATTGGTCCTTTGCAGATGTTTTTGATAAAAAGGAATCCGAGGTACTGCCGCCACATCGTCCATACGATTGTGCCATCGACCTGCTCCCAGGAACAACACCACCACGAGGACGGATATATCCTTTATCTCCAGCCGAAACAAGGGCCATGTCTGCTTACATCTCAGAGAGCCTGGCAAGGGGGTTCATTCGGAGATCCTCCTCTCCTGCTGGAGCAGGTTTCTTCTTTGTCAAGAAGAAAGAGGGCGACTTACGCCCATGCATAGACTACCGGGGTTTGAATCAAATCACCGTAAAAAACAAGTACCCACTGCCGCTCATTCCCGAATTGTTTGACCGGCTTAGAGGAGCACGTGTGTTCACCAAGCTGGATCTTCGGGGTGCTTACAATCTGGTACGCATCCGATCTGGTGACGAATGGAAAACCGCGTTCAATACGCGCGATGGACATTATGAATACTGCGTGATGCCCTTCGGCCTGTGTAACGCTCCTGCCGTCTTTCAAGAACTGGTGAACGACGTGTTCCGGGACCTTCTCTACATCTGTGTGGTAGTGTATCTAGATGACATCCTTGTCTTCTCTCCGGACCTCCAAACCCACAGAGAAAACGTACAGCTGGTGCTACAAAGACTGAGGGAGAATCGTCTGTACGCAAAGTATGAGAAGTGTGTCTTTGAGCAGTCTTCTCTCCCCTTCCTGGGGTACATCATCTCAGATACCGGACTGCAAATGGATCCCAAGAAGGTCTCCGCCATTCTCAACTGGCCTCCTCCTTCTGGACTGAAGGCAATCCAACGCTTCCTGGGATTCGCCAACTACTACCGCCAGTTTATCCCTCACTTCTCTGCCTTGACTGCTCCTCTCTCCGCCCTGACTAAGAAGGAGGCTAATCCTAAGGACTGGTCACCTGCGGCTGACGCCGCGTTTGGCTCTCTGAAGCGGGCATTTGCCTCCTCTCCTGTACTTCACCGTCCGGAGTTAAACCGCCAGTTCACCTTGGAGGTGGATGCCTCCTCCTCAGGAGCCGGAGCAGTGCTCATGCAAAAGTCCTCCTCCGGGAGGATGGTGACTTGCGGATTCTTCTCCAAGGGCTTCTCAGCGCCTGAACGCAACTACACCATCGGTGACCGAGAGCTCTTGGCAGTCAAACTGGCTCTGGAGGAATGGCGCTACCTTCTGGAAGGAGCAGTGTACCCCGTGATTATTTACACGGATCACAAGAACTTGGAATACCTGCGGTCCGCTCAGCGACTGAACCCACGGCAAGCCAGGTGGTCACTATTCTTTGCCAGGTTTGATTTCCAGCTCCACTTCCGACCCGCGGACAAGAATGTACGTGCTGATGCCTTGTCCAGGTCTTTCATGCCCATGGAGCAGGAGGAAGAGACTACCCAACCCATCATCTGTCCTAGCAAAATCATTCCGGTGGCCCCTGTCACCCTGGCCCAGATACCGCCTGGGAAAACCTATGTCTCCGAGGTAGACAGGGTAAAAGTGTTACACTGGGGTCATGCCTCGAAAACAGCCGGTCATGCTGGTCAGAAAAAGACATGGGGTGCGATTGTACGTCATTACTGGTGGCCATCCCTTCGCACGGACGTCGCTGCTTTTGTATCCGCCTGTTCCTCTTGTGCCAGGAACAAGACGCCCAAACACCTCCCATATGGCCGTCTTCTGCCTCTGCCGATACCGTCAGTTCCGTGGCAACACATAGCAATGGACTTTATTACGGACTTGCCATTGTCCTCCGGACACACAGTCATATGGGTCGTGGTGGACCGGTTCTCTAAAATGGCCCATTTCGTCCCTATGGCTGGACTGCCCTCTGCTCAGGAACTCGCGGACGCCTTTATACAACACATCTTCCGCTTGCATGGCTTTCCATTACACATCGTATCCAACAGAGGAACTCAGTTCACCTCCCGCTTCTGGAGGGCTCTCTGTAAACATCTGGGAGTGACTCTGGACTTTTCATCTGCATACCATCCTCAGTCTAATGGCCAGGTAGAGAGGGTCAATCAAATCTTGACCTCTTTCTTACGTCACTATGTTAACGCCCATCACGACGACTGGTCCGCTCTTCTTCCTTGGGCTGAATTCTCCCACAACCACCACGTCAGTGAGTCCTCCTCCAGCTCTCCCTTCCATGTCGTTTACGGACTCCAGCCTTCCATCCCATTGCCTGTATCTCCTTCTTCGGATGTCCCTGCTGCAGATACAGTAGCCCGTGACTTTGCAACCATTTGGGACTCTGTCAAAGCGTCCCTTGGGCGTGCTTCCCTGCGGATGAAAAGACACGCTGACAAGAAACGTCTGGACCCTCCGTGCTTCTCTCCTGGAGATCTCGTCTGGCTTGCTTCCCAGTACGTCCGCCTGAAGATACCATCATACAAGCTGGGTCCTCGCTACATTGGGCCGTTTAAAGTCCTCAACAAGATCAATGAGGTCTCCTACAAGCTACAGCTCCCGGCCACGATGAGGATACCCAACTCATTCCACGTCTCCCTGCTCAAGCCGGTTGTCCTTGGTCCCTTCTCCGCTGCTGCCAGTCCGGCTCCTCCACCTATTGCCGATGACGACATCTATGCGGTAAGGGATATCGTGGCCATGAAGACCGTACGAGGTCGACAGTTCTTCCTGGTGGACTGGGAAGGGTATGGTCCTGAGGATAGGTCCTGGGAGCCCAGGGAGAACGTGGGCACTCCTCTGATCCGTGCCTTCATGTCCCGGTTGCGGGGAGGGGGGCGTGGGGGGGGGGGTACTGTCACGCTCCCCGGGTCCTCACCCCCGCTCCCCGGCTCACCTGCCACGCTCCCCGCTCTCCAGCCTCCGGTGCCCGTCCTTCCCAGGCCCCCTGGTCTCCGATCCCGGCGCCCGACGGCTTCCCAGGCCCTGGCCGGCTCCCCTGCGTCCTCCTCGCAGCCTCCTTCCCTGGCTTCTGGCACCCGGGCGGCGCGCATGCGCATTAGGGCGCGCGCGCGGTCACTGACCCTTTCTTAAAGGGCCAGCGTCCATTAACAGGAAATGAGGCTAAACAGGTACAGGGTATATAGGGGGTTATTGTCCAAGGGGGCGGGGCCTGATCTTCGTGTTTCCTAAGCTAGGAGTCAGGTCTCCTGGTGTTTCTGTGCATGTACTTACCTCTCTCTCTCGTAGAGCCGTGCCTGCCTCGCCATCCAGTCCTGCCGTATCCCGAACCCCGAACGCTGTCCATCTGCCATCCTGACAGTCCGCACCATCCCGGATCCCTGCGGTGACTCATCACCTCGCTCCAAAGGTTCCGGACCCCGCCTGACACCATCTCGGCTTCCGAACCAGAGCTGCGTCACCCGGACTACCACCCGTGACTCCGTGGTCCCAGGGACTTCTCCGCTATACTCGTGTGCACGGACTGTTCTGCTGTTTATAGTGCCCCAGCTACCGGACTCTTTACTACCATCTAGGAGTTCGGCCCAGTGGATCCACCTCCTGGGTCTGCCCGTCCACCTGGCCCTGACAAGTGCACACAGAAAGCTGTCATTCCATGGTCTTTCAATATGCAGTGCACACATAAAGCGGTCAATCCATTGTCTGTCCATAACAGTGCACACAGAAAGCTTCCATTCCATGGTTTGTTAATATACAATGTACACAGAAAGCTTCCATTCCATGATCTGTCAATATACAGTGTACACAGAAAGCTGCCAGTCCATGGTCTGTCAATGTACACTGTATACTGAAAGCTTCCAGTCCATGGTTTGTCAATATACAATGGACACAGAAAGCTGCCAGTCCATGGTCTGTCAATATACAATGTACACAGAAAGCTGCCAGTCCATGGTCTGTCAATATACAATGTACACAGAAAGCTGCCAGTCCTTGGTTTGTCAATATACAATGTACACAGAAAGCTGCCAGTCCATGGTCTGTCAGTATACAGTGTACACAGAAAGCTGCCAGTCCATGGTCTGTCAATATACAATGTACACAGAAAGCTTCCAGTCCATGGTCTGTCAGTATACAGTGTACACAGAAAGCTTCCAGTCCATGGTTTGTCAATATACAATGTACACAGAAAGCTGCCAGTCCATGGTCTGTCAATATACAATGTACACAGAAAGCTGCCAGTCCATGGTCTGTCAATATACAATGTACATAGAGAGCTGACAATCAGTGATGTGGAGAGAGTTATACACAGAGAGCTCCCAATCAGTGGTGTGGCCGGGATTATACACAGATCTGCAGCAGAGAAAACTGTGATTGTATCACAACTGCTGCACCCAGTAAACTAAGTGACACATCGCTAGAATCAGGATCTTTGCCCCTACATCTGCTGCTCTCATATTACACAGAAAACACCTGCTTCCATTTAATAGTTCTTTTGAATAGTCAATATGAAGAGGTTATTCTTAAATCAGAACTTATCTATCGACATATTGGTGATAATTTTCTGATCCTGGGGGGTGACAGCTTAGACCCCCAGTGATGATGAGTGATACCTGAGTACAGCGCTTGACTATCCCTTTGAGGAGGACTGTAGAGAATGAATGAAGCGGGCAGTGGATAGCTGATTTTTTTATATTTTGGGACATCCCCTTTAAATAGAACCTGTCAGCATGTTTGTACATATGGATACACTGGTATTGCTGTGTAGGTGTTTGTCCCCCAATAAAAATGATACCTTCTTTGTAGGATCTGATGTGCCAGTCATGAGAAATCTAGAATATTAACCATATGCAAATCAGGCAGGAAGTGCACTGGGGGCGTGTGCAGAGTACATGGAAGAAGCGGACACGCCCCCAGTGTGATTGCAGCCTAATTTGCATATTTTTACATTCTAGATTTCTCATGATTGGCATACCTGATCTCTATAAAAAAAGAAGCACCTACTCAATCTGCTATGACATAAAAAAACCCATGCTGGAAGGTTCTCTTTCAATTCCGGATGACCCCTTTTACCAGTGCAGGGTTTGGGTATTTTAGTCATTCACAACCAGCCATATTTTACCCATACTGCCCTGCGATTCTCCAGATTTCTACTCTATGGATTGGTGTGACTCCCAGTGACAGGAGTATGTGCGTCTGGTTGTTTCCACATTTCTGCAGTGGTAGCTGGAGCAGATTCTGACTGACAGCCTGACATTCCTTGTATCCAATTACATCCAGCTCCCATCTTCTATAATCTATGCCCTACAGGAACCTGCTGCCGCCTCAGTAGGATTTGGCGGGGTCAGGGGTATTCTGTGCCCCCACTCTGTACTCTGATGCCTCGATGCAATTTACCCACTTTTTACAATAGAAATTACAAAAAATATTTTACTTGTAACCAAATATATAGTAGATGTAGCAGAGGTCAAATGTTTGAGGCTGCCAAATGTGTGACACCTCCCTGACATAAGATAATGCAATACATAAATCAGACGTAAGAAGCCGGAGCGCACATCAAGACATCACAACGACAAACCGGGCTCGCAAACATCCAACAGACTCGGCTCTGCTACATCCCACCAGCTCTACTACACTGGAGAGCAAAATTAGAGAACAACACACGCTTTCCTAAATGTTGCGGTCTTTGTGTCGTCCTATGTGATTATATCCCAACATGAGGAAACTCGCAGGATTTTAAGTTTATTTTATAAATTGAATTTATTCTTAATCACATAATAAAAATGTAAATGAGATAAATGAAAAAGAACACGGATCAAAATTAGAGAACACTTTCAGATCCCTGCAAGTTATTGGTGTTATTCTGGCACCTGGTGCTAATTTACTTAATTATATAACAAACCCTATGTAACTGGTGCTTAACTTTCCAGTTTTCACTCACTATGCAAAAATGATGTGCGGTGCCAAAGTGACTGAAACCCTCCGGCTGCAGGTTGCCCAGATGAAGGCCAAAGAGGTGACCCTATAAACCATAGCAAGAGAAGTTGTTCATTCCAAGTCTGTGATTTCGAGAATATTGTGTCTTTACATCACAAAGTCTTTCAAGTCCCCCAAGAAGGCTGGTCGCCCACGAAAGATAAATGCAAGAGAGAACAGGATAATGCCAAGAATTTCCATGGGTAATCATTTCAACGCTGCAGCTGGAATTGCTCGCCAGTTCAGCACTGAACAGGGTAAGTGTGGCGCCCCTGACCTAGTCAGGCACCACTGAGTACTGCACCCATGCTGGGGACAGTACAACACAGGTAATCCAGAAGGCTGACAGGGGTGTGGTACACAGGCGCATAGTAATCAGCTCTCACACATGAGAGGACCCCTGGGGATCCCAGGAGGGGGAAAAGCCTTCACCTTCACTGGAATAGTGGAGGGGGCCAAAAGCCTCCATCTCCTCTCAAGGGGTGTGGTAAGAGAGTCTGGTTGCTAGGTGGCGTAGGCAAGAACAGGAGAGGAGGAGCAGTGAGCCAGTTAGAGCAGAGTCCAGGGAGCTCCGAGGAGAGCTGACCCCTTCCCCTGGGCTGCTGTAGTCTGACAGCGTCCGCGCAGTGGCTACCGACGGGGGAGAACGGTCACCTAGGAGTGCTACCCGAAACCCATCTCCAGCTAGAGAGAGAGCACAGAGTGGGAAGTAAGGAGACTGCTAGGGAGTACCAGGCCCAAACGGGCGGCAGATCCCGAAGCGGAGATAGATCCAGCTTTCTTTTGCTAAACCTGCCGGTGTGGGGCTCTCAAAGCCCACGCCACAACACCACAAAAGCCGCAGCCACGTAGCCACAGTTAGGGCCCATAGCTCACAGGAGGCAAGAAGCTGGAGTGATCTGGCCCAGGCAACAAGCACACGGCAAACGAAGGGGAGTGAGGCTTCAGCAACTTCCCTGGGTGACCCCCATAGGGACTCAAAGTCGGGGTCACCCCAAACCACCAAGGGCTAAGGAAGGCGAGTTAGTAGTCACCCTCACAAGTCAGCCTGAAGGACACCTGGTTCCCGCCTGGTTCATCCCAGCTACGCCCGGGTTACTCACCCTGCCATCAACTGTGAGTAAAAACCCTGAAAGACATTCTGCCTGTATTGAGTCATTCTGCGCCTTGTGGTACTACGCACCTACACAGGGCCCTGGGGCTTGCCTCACTCTCAGGAGGCTATTCCAACTAACTGCACACACCATCAGCCCCAGGCGACCCTCAACCTGCAGTGGCGGTCCCTACTGGCCGCAATACTGAGAGTGGCGTCACGACAAGAAGAAGATCTCCTACCTGTGACCAAGATCCAGCTGAGTGGAGTCCCTGAAGGTAATGCACCGACACAACACCTGTGGGGCTTCACATCTGGCGTCACGAACAGGATAAGGACTAGACCTGTTCAGACAGGTGACCATGTGCCTGGGCGGTCCGCCTGAAAAATTGGAAGCGCCGCCATATTGCCACCATGAAAAGCGCGCTGAAAAACAACAGCAGCCCGCGCTGGGAGAAGTTACCGCCCACGAAGAGGTGTGGCTACCCAGAGATCCCCTGCAGAGTTCTGACCTCGCTTGTGAAGAGAGCGGAAGCGTCCAGAGACGGCGGGAAGGAAAAGGAGCCACAAGCCTGCTGCTGCAGAGAGAAGGGATGGAGTCCAGACGTGGATACCCAGAACCAGGCTCTGCTGCCTGGTGGTGCCGGGAGCTTGCTATCTTCTGCGATCAGCTGGAGGCCAGGATTATGCGACAGCTCAGTGAGGGACGCACGGAACTTCTGGAGATGGCTGCGGCGGTTCGGACCTACGAGGAGGGAGCCGCGCGACGCCTGCCAGATCGAGCGGCGACGACTCAGATCCCGATGGTGCCACTGATGGGTGAGTCCAGAGTTGCCCCGGCCAGCGCAAGTGCTCCAACCCCTGCTGCTACGACCGCGGTCCCAGAAGAGGCGCCCGGCGCGGCGACGCTGAGCCAGGCCGCCGCAGCGATGCCCTGCTCGGCCCGCCAAGCCCCGGCCGCCGCAGCGATGCCCTGCTCGGCCCACCAAGACCCGGTCCCTGCAGCGACGCCCAGCCCAGCCTGCACAGATCCCATCGCAGCTGCGACGCCGATCCAGGCCGCCGCCAAACAGGGCGCGGCCCGCCAAGACCAGGCCGCCGCCAAACAGGGCGCGGCCCGCCAAGACCAGGCCGCCGCCAAACAGGGCGCGGCCCGCCAAGACCAGGCCGCCGCCATGCCAGGCGCGGCCCGCCAAGAGATTGCATCACCATTTTCCCCGGCCTGCAAGGCCAGAGCAGACACCGCTCCCCAGTTCAAGGAGGTCTCTGCTAGGAAGCCCACGCTGGGGGAGGACCCTGCATACTGGCAGCTGAAGGCTGACATGGAGGCCAAGTTCCCACAGGAGATGGTGGATCAGTACATGCTTCCTCCGCACACCCCTAAGGCAACCCCTGCAGCAACCACGCTGAAGAGTCCACCGCCTGGGCCAGCTGAGGAACACTCATCCCCAGCGCTGCCACGACCAGAGTGCAGCGAAGAACTAAGGGGGAGAGGAGGGCAAGAAGCTGAAGAGTTGCCCCCGGAGCCAGCAGCAGTGCTAGTCCCAGAGCCGGAGATGCTGCCATATTCCCGCTGGGACGAGGAAGACCCGATACCCTCTGCTGAAGAAGATCTGCCCAAAAGCCTCACCTGGGAGCTTGTAAGCTGCACATCGCAGAATCCAGCCCGCAAGACACAGCGCCGCAGTAGAACCCAGTTTTCCCCTGCACCGCCATCCCCAGAGCAGAGAGAAGTCACAGCCAGAGACCTACAAGAAAAAAGGTTACTGAGAAGGTCCAAAGCCCAGGTCAGAGGACCCCTTTGCAGAGGAGTAGTGGAGGACTTCAGCCTAAAGTCAGGATACGGGTTCATTGTTGCACCTGGTATCAAAGAAGGCATTTTTGTTAATAGGAGAGACGTCAGAGCTAATCTGCCCAGAGGACACCCTGGCAGAAACTTAAAGATGGGAGACACAGTGCAGTTTACCCTGCATCAAGGAGAAAGAGGCTGGTATGCCCTAGATGTAGTGCCATGTCCCAAAGAAGAAAGGAAAGACAGCCATAAAGAAAGAAAAGACCAAAGACCTAATGAAGAGACAACTACAGATGAGGAAAAAGGTCAAGAAAGCAACAGGTGCCGCAGCCCTACAGGCCCAAGCCCTGGTGAAGAGGAATCTGCCTAAGTTTAAGTAAAGTACAGCAAGTTTTGACCAGTTTGGAAAGTTTTGTTTGCAACGTTCTCAAGTTCAAGTAATGTGCCCACAAAAACTATTGTGAGAAATAAACCTTAAGGCTATGAACTGGCTATAGCCACAAACTCTCGCAGTGTAAATAGTTACACCAGAGGGCACCACCACCACCAGAGTCAGCCTGTTTAGGGGCTTGGCTCGTCTGCAACCAGGAGGAGCCCGTCCGTATATAGGGCCTTGGCTTACCTGCGACCAGAGAGCATGCCTGTTTATGGGGCCTGGCTCTCCACCACAAAGAGGGTACCTGGTCAGCACCAACTGTGGAGGCCGCCTCTACATCCTGCCAGAAGAGGCTGAAGGCGCGGATCCACCAGGCCAGGTATACCCTGAAACCACCAGCCCATGAAAGCCGCCTCTACATCCTGCCAGAAGTGGCTGAAGTCGCGGCCAACGTGAAAGGGTTTTGGGTGGGTCAACGGACTTGTGGGTGGAGGGTGGTGATGTATGGTACCTGGTGCTTTAAAAATGTTTTACATGTTTTAATGTTTTATGCATTTTAAAATGTTGTCTTGCAGCCCGAGGACGTGCTGGTGATAACTAAGGGGGAATGTGGCGCCCCTGACCTAGTCAGGCACCACTGAGTACTGCACCCATGCTGGGGACAGTACAACACAGGTAATCCAGAAGGCTGACAGGGGTGTGGTACACAGGCGCATAGTAATCAGCTCTCACACATGTACCCATGAGAGGACCCCTGGGGATCCCAGGAGGGGGAAAAGCCTTCACCTTCACTGGAATAGTGGAGGGGGCCAAAAGCCTCCATCTCCTCTCAAGGGGTGTGGTAAGAGAGTCTGGTTGCTAGGTGGCGTAGGCAAGAACAGGAGAGGAGGAGCAGTGAGCCAGTTAGAGCAGAGTCCAGGGAGCTCCGAGGAGAGCTGACCCCTTCCCCTGGGCTGCTGTAGTCTGACAGCGTCCGCGCAGTGGCTACCGACGGGGGAGAACGGTCACCTAGGAGTGCTACCCGAAACCCATCTCCAGCTAGAGAGAGAGCACAGAGTGGGAAGTAAGGAGACTGCTAGGGAGTACCAGGCCCAAACGGGCGGCAGATCCCGAAGCGGAGATAGATCCAGCTTTCTTTTGCTAAACCTGCCGGTGTGGGGCTCTCAAAGCCCACGCCACAACACCACAAAAGCCGCAGCCACGTAGCCACAGTTAGGGCCCATAGCTCACAGGAGGCAAGAAGCTGGAGTGATCTGGCCCAGGCAACAAGCACACGGCAAACGAAGGGGAGTGAGGCTTCAGCAACTTCCCTGGGTGACCCCCATAGGGACTCAAAGTCGGGGTCACCCCAAACCACCAAGGGCTAAGGAAGGCGAGTTAGTAGTCACCCTCACAAGTCAGCCTGAAGGACACCTGGTTCCCGCCTGGTTCATCCCAGCTACGCCCGGGTTACTCACCCTGCCATCAACTGTGAGTAAAAACCCTGAAAGACATTCTGCCTGTATTGAGTCATTCTGCGCCTTGTGGTACTACGCACCTACACAGGGCCCTGGGGCTTGCCTCACTCTCAGGAGGCTATTCCAACTAACTGCACACACCATCAGCCCCAGGCGACCCTCAACCTGCAGTGGCGGTCCCTACTGGCCGCAATACTGAGAGTGGCGTCACGACAAGAAGAAGATCTCCTACCTGTGACCAAGATCCAGCTGAGTGGAGTCCCTGAAGGTAATGCACCGACACAACACCTGTGGGGCTTCACATAAGCATCTGTCTTGTCATACAATGTCACGACGTTTAAGAGCATTTGGACTGAAAGCCAACTCTGCAGTGACCAAACCTCTCATTAGCTGAAAGAATCACAAGGCTAGACTCACCTTTGGTGATCAGCATGTTGTGTGGACAGAGGAGAAGTGTCCACAGTTCATTTTAGTGATGGAAGCAAGTTTAATTTATTTGGGTTTGATGGGAAACATTATGTTCATCAACAAGCTGGGGAAAGACTGAACCCAAAGTGTGTTAAAAAGTCAGTGAAAGGCGGTGGAGGAAGTGTCATGGTTTGGGGAATGTTTTCTGCAGCAGGAGTTGGACCTCTTATACAGTTATATGGTAGAGTGAATGCAAGTGTGGATCAGAACCTTCTTCACAACATGTGGTTCCTTACTTACATCCATCACTCAATCAGCAGCAATTTTCATGCAGGACAATGCCTCTGTCACACAGCAAAACAGGAAAGCAGCTCCTTGAATCAGAAAACATTGAAACAATGAGATGGCCACAGCCCAGAGTCCTGATCTAAACCCAATAGAAAACCTCTGGAAATCCCTGGTGACAGAGTTATGGCCAAGAACTGTGAAAAAGACTGGAAGAAGAGTGGACCAAAATCCCACCAGAGCAGTGCGAGAGACTAGTGATGGTGGCCGCAGATGTGCGGAAGTCATTCACAGCGACGGCCGGTGCACGTCCTACTGATCGATTACTGTTGTTACCGTCAGAAACTTTACTCATAACTTTCTCTGTGCTACAGTCATTGCTGTTCTCTAATTATCATCATCACGTTTTGGGCAAAATAAAGGGTTTATGGTGATAAACTTTGGATCTTTTGTAAAACCCTGTTCTTCTGAAAAAAGCAAGCGATCATACATTGTTCTCTAATTATGATCTTCAGTGTACATCCCACCAGTCACTGAGTGCAGCTCTAGAGAATAATACAGGATGTTACTCCAGGATAAGTAATGTAATGTATGTACAGAGTGACTGCACCAGCAGAATAGTGAGTGCAGCTCTGGAGCATAATAGAGGATGTAACTCAGGATCAGTACAGGATAAGTAATGTAATGTATGTACATAGTGATTGCACCAGCAGAATAGTGAGTGCAGCTCTGGAGCATAATAGAGGATGTAACTCAGGATCAGTACAGGATAAGTAATGTAATGTATGTACATAGTGATTGCACCAGCAGAATAGTGAGTGCAGCTCTGGAGCATAATAGAGGATGTAACTCAGGATCAGTACAGGATAAGTAATGTAATGTATGTACATAGTGATTGCACCAGCAGAATAGTGAATGCAGCTCTGGAGTATAATACAGGATGTAACTCAGGATCTGTACAGGATAAGTAATGTAATGTATGTACACAGTGACTGCACCAGCAGAATAGTGAGTGCAGCTCTGGAGTATAATACAGGATTAGTGATGAGCGAGTATGCTTGTCACTACTCGGTACTCGCACGAGTATCACTGTACTCGGGCTACTCGGCGGGTACTGAGTAATTTCGCGATACTCGTGCTGTACTCGTGGTCTTCATCCCTGCATGTTGGCGCTCTTTTGAGAGCCAGCCCTCATGCAGAGATTATATCTTGATTAGAACCTGGCTCAACCAAACAAATAACAGGTGCTCTGGAGAAACAGTAGGCTATATAGAAAATATACTCCGGCACTCAATTAGAAAAAAGAAAAGAGAAGTCCAATATGATGCTCAATATTGTCTTTATTTTATTGTGAAAAATAGTCCGACGTTTCAACCCATCCAGGGTTTTCCTCAGGGACTAATATAATAACAAAGAGAAGAAATATATACATTGTCACAATCATACATCATTGTTACAAAACAATACATATCACACACAGGTGAAAATCACGTTTTACATTGTTTCAAAAAAAATTTTTTATGTATGCTGAGCTCTTCATAAAGAATGCACAAGGAAAATACCCGTGGACTAAATATAATGAATACAAAGGGACACTTTATTTGCTGTAGAAATCAATGTACGATATAGTCATAACACTAAGGAGACCAGAAATCAGGACATACCTATGATAGATAAGATTACGTTTCCTTGAACGAGCACCGAAATTGTGATGAACAATTAGACACTTTGGTGTCAACGGAAGGTACTAGAGGGTGAGACATGAATATGTTAATACCATAAATGCATATAAGAAAAAGGGAACTATGTGTTTATAGGGGTTCAGGAGTGTGTACCTCAATGGATCAATGCTGAGATCAGAACATCCAATCAGGACAGTAAGAGAAAACATAAACAACCTCCACTGATATATTGAAAGGGTTCAGTATGTGAATTCCTAGTGGGTCATGTGCCACAAGTTTCTAAATAAAAAAATCATTCATCTATTAGAAATGAGCGCATATGGGCTCCAGGAGATAATTGATCTATCAGAAAAAGAGTACCTCATGGGCGGGACCAAGTATGAGCTGAAATATCCCGGTTGCGTTTAAGTCAAATTGACCAGTACGAATGAGTAAGTGGTACTACAATCTACAAAAGGATGAAATCCAAATTAAGATCAAACAAAACTATAAAAGAACCAAGAGTAAGGCAAAAATATTACCTATGAGTATGGAAAAAAAGTTTCCATGAGTGCTCCAGCCGTTTAAAGAATCCAAACACACATAAGGTTATTAACAACGACAGGTAGACCACATGAGAGTAAGTTGTATTAGCCCATGGACCCAAGGAGGTGAGTTTATGACCTGTTCTGAGAAAACGTATATGAGTATATGACACGTTAGTATGGACACTAATGATCAATATTGTAATATATGATGGATCCATCAAAAATAACTGCGTCGTACCTTATGAGTATAATGATACACAAAATGTGACTAAGGCTGCCTCTGTGTTGTCGCAAGGCGGCAGTGCAGATGTGTGTGCACCGTAAATGGGCAGGAGACTGTCGTGAGGCAAAGACAGAGACAGATACTTAAGGACACCAATAATCAACCAGCAAGAGACATACGCAGCAATGAGACCACGTACCTGACCTAATGATGAGTGAACAAAGGGTCTAATAATGAGCAGGCCAAAGGCTCTATAGGGAATAAGGGAAATAGGGAATATGAAAGAGATAATGTAGAAGAAACAATGCCATGGAAACGATATCAAGAAAGCGAGGGCAAGTAGTGGCAAATAAGTATATGAAATATATGTCATATTTGCCACTACTTGCCCTCGCTTTCTTGATATCGTTTCCATGGCATTGTTTCTTCTACATTATCTCTTTCATATTCCCTATTTCCCTTATTCCCTATAGAGCCTTTGGCCTGCTCATTATTAGACCCTTTGTTCACTCATCATTAGGTCAGGTACGTGGTCTCATTGCTGCGTATGTCTCTTGCTGGTTGATTATTGGTGTCCTTAAGTATCTGTCTCTGTCTTTGCCTCACGACAGTCTCCTGCCCATTTACGGTGCACACACATCTGCACTGCCGCCTTGCGACAACACAGAGGCAGCCTTAGTCACATTTTGTGTATCATTATACTCATAAGGTACGACGCAGTTATTTTTGATGGATCCATCATATATTACAATATTGATCATTAGTGTCCATACTAACGTGTCATATACTCATATACGTTTTCTCAGAACAGGTCATAAACTCACCTCCTTGGGTCCATGGGCTAATACAACTTACTCTCATGTGGTCTACCTGTCGTTGTTAATAACCTTATGTGTGTTTGGATTCTTTAAACGGCTGGAGCACTCATGGAAACTTTTTTTCCATACTCATAGGTAATATTTTTGCCTTACTCTTGGTTCTTTTATAGTTTTGTTTGATCTTAATTTGGATTTCATCCTTTTGTAGATTGTAGTACCACTTACTCATTCGTACTGGTCAATTTGACTTAAACGCAACCGGGATATTCCAGCTCATACTTGGTCCCGCCCATGAGGTACTCTTTTTCTGATAGATCAATTATCTCCTGGAGCCCATATGCGCTCATTTCTAATAGATGAATGATTTTTTTATTTAGAAACTTGTGGCACATGACCCACTAGGAATTCACATACTGAACCCTTTCAATATATCAGTGGAGGTTGTTTATGTTTTCTCTTACTGTCCTGATTGGATGTTCTGATCTCAGCATTGATCCATTGAGGTACACACTCCTGAACCCCTATAAACACATAGTTCCCTTTTTCTTATATGCATTTATGGTATTAACATATTCATGTCTCACCCTCTAGTACCTTCCGTTGACACCAAAGTGTCTAATTGTTCATCACAATTTCGGTGCTCGTTCAAGGAAACGTAATCTTATCTATCATAGGTATGTCCTGATTTCTGGTCTCCTTAGTGTTATGACTATATCGTACATTGATTTCTACAGCAAATAAAGTGTCCCTTTGTATTCATTATATTTAGTCCACGGGTATTTTCCTTGTGCATTCTTTATGAAGAGCTCAGCATACATAAAAAAATTTTTTTGAAACAATGTAAAACGTGATTTTCACCTGTGTGTGATATGTATTGTTTTGTAACAATGATGTATGATTGTGACAATGTATATATTTCTTCTCTTTGTTATTATATTAGTCCCTGAGGAAAACCCTGGATGGGTTGAAACGTCGGACTATTTTTCACAATAAAATAAAGACAATATTGAGCATCATATTGGACTTCTCTTTTCTTTTTTCTAATTGAGTGCCGGAGTATATTTTCTATATATCTCATGCAGAGATTGGCTGGCAGACCACTGCAATGCCACAGCCCTGTTAGTTGTGGAATTGCAGTGATTGGCCGGCCCGCAAAGCGTGACTGAGCCTTTATACCAGCGGGCGCACTGTGCTCTGCACACAGCCATCTCGTATTCCCTGCTTTCCCTGCCCACAGGCGCCTATGATTGGTTGCAGTGAGACACGCCCCCACGCTGAGTGACAGGTGTCTCACTGCACCCAATCACAGCAGCCGGTGGGCGTGTCTATACTGTGCAGTAAAATAAATAAATAAATAATTGAAAAAAACGGCGTGCGGTCCCCCCCATTTTAATACCAGCCAGATAAAGCCATACGGCTGAAGGCTGGTATTCTCAGGATGGGGAGCCCCACGTTATGGGGAGCCCCCCAGCCTAACAATATCAGTCAGCAGCCGCCCAGAATTGCCGCATACATTAGATGCGACAGTTCTGGGACTGTACCCGGCTCTTCCCGATTTGCCCTGGTGCGTTGGCAAATCGGGGTAATAAGGAGTTAATGGCAGCCCAAAGCTGCCACTAAATCCTAGATTAATCATATCAGGCGTCTCCCCGAGATACCTTCCATGATTAATCTGTAAATTATAGTAAATAAACACACACACCTGAAAAAATCCTTTATTAGAAATAGAAAACAATAACAAAGTCCCTCATCACCAATTTATTAACCCCGACAAAGCCCTCCATGTCCGGCGTAATCCACGGACCTCCAGCGTCGCTTCCAGCTCTGCTGCATGCAGGTGACAGGAGCTGCAGAATACACCGCCGCTCCTGTCACCTCCACGCAACAAATGAGGTGAGTAGCGCGATCAGCTGAGCTGTCACTGAGGTTACCCGCGGCCACTGCTGGATCCAGCGGTGCCGTGAGTCACCTGACTGACAGCAGCTGATCGCGCTACTCACCTCATTTGCTGCGTGGAGGTGACAGGAGCGGCGGTCTATTCTGCTGCTCCTGTCACCTACATGCAGCAGAGCTGGAAGCGACGCTGGAGGTCCGTGGATTACGCCGGACATAGAGGGCTTTGTCGGGGTTAATCAATTGGTGATGAGGGACTTTGTTAGTGTTTTTTATTTCTAATAAATTATTTTTTCGGGTGTGTGTGTGTTTATTTACTGTAATTTACAGATTAATCATGGAAGGTTTCTCGGGGAGACGCCTGACATGATTAATCTTGGACTTATTGGCAGCTATGGGCAGCTATGGGCCAGCTTATTACCCCGATTTGCCAACGCACCAGGGCAAATCGGGAAGAGCCGGGTACAGTCCCACAACTGTCGCATATAATGTATGCGGCAATTCTGGGCGGCTGCTGACTGATATTGTTAGGCTGGGGGGCTCCCCATAACGTGGGGCTCCCCATCCTGAGAATACCAGCCTTCAGCCGTATGGCTTTATCTGGCTGGTATTAAAATGGGGGGGACCGCACGCCATTTTTTTTAATTATTTATTTATTTATTTTACTGCACAGTATAGACACGCCCACCGGCTGGTGTGATTGGGTGCAGTGGCACAGCTATCACTAAACGTGGTGGGCGTGTGTGACTGCAACCAATCACAGGCGCCGGTGGGCGGGTAAAGCAGGGAATACGAGATTGATTAATGGGCGGCCGGCTTTTTCAAAATAGTAAAAGCCGCCGGAGTTTTTATAACAGCCGTGCAGCGCCGCGCCGGAGATCGGGGAACGGTAAGTATGAGAGAGGGGGGGAACTGACCGACAGACAGCGAGAGGGACAGATAAGACAGAGAGACCGACCGACAGACTGAGGGAGAGAACGAAACAGAAAAAGAAAAAAGACCGACATCACATGAACAAAGCACAAAACGAACAGGGAGCAAACAGAGATGCGTCCGTGTCACTAGGACGTGCGCACAGACCCATTGACTTTCATTGGGTCCGTGCTGCGTGTTGCGTGCAGAAAACGGACATGCTTCCGTGCAAAACGCACACAGGTACGGATCACGGACACGGACAAACGGACATGCATCAAAAACGCACGTGGAGCTTTTATCATACAATAACATTGGTGCACGTTTGGCCGTGTCTCCAGTATACACGGAGACGGACCAAACACGCACGTGTTTCACGGATGTGTGTTTCAGGCCTTAAGGACTTTCCTCCTACCTCTAACTTTGTCGTTGGTTTCAATGTCCACCATGATGACTAGGTCCTCACCAGCCCCACCGAATAATCTATCAACCCAAACTCGAGTGCTCGGAAGATTGCACAGAATCCCAGCCCTACGATAATTCTTCGGGTGCACTGTGGTCCTACTGTTCCTTCGCCAGATTCTTGAGATTGTCCTTTGTCACCAACCTCGAGAAATGACTGTGTTTTTACTTGCAGGACAATTCACTGTAATTGTTTGAATCTATTGTGCGTTGAAGAGTGGTAATTTTTGAAGCAATGTTACCAGAGTGACCGGCATTGAGAATAATATAAACTAGAAGTCCTCCAGGTTAATTATTTTACCAATCTCCGCTGCAGTTGAACGCTAATAGATTTCCAGATCATTGTTTCTCGACCTAGTTTCGAGTCACTGTGACACTCACAGGACTTTTTGACTGCCGTCCACATTTTTCCTGATGGATGTACAGTAATTAGATGTCTGTTCTTGCGTATCCATTAAAAAAGTTTGTATATGTTCATCTTGCCTCACACAAATATTTGATCTACAAGTGATACATTTTTTATTATATAGCAGTCTTCCGCTCGATCTCGAGACATGGCGACTTGATGAATAAACGCTTTGTAGGAAGATCGATATTGTTCAAGCTTAGGTAGGTCCACCAGGGTCTTCTCTGCTGTTATCTTGATTGTATGATGTCATCGGGATGCTGGTCTTCCTCTTCGCCATGTTCCTTCTTTTCTTCTGACCATGATGTCCTTCTCCAATGATTACTCTCTTTGTATTATATGTCCAAAGTAGACAAGTCGTAGCTTGGTGATCCTTGCTTCGAGTGACATATCTGGCTTGATTTGATCCAAAATTGATTTGTTTGTTCTTGCCATCAATAGTATTGATAATGTGGCGCCCTGGATAAGCCAGGTCGTCACAGGTACTACAACAACACACCCCACACCCCGAGATAGGCACACCAGTCACACACAAATCCTTGTTGCCTCCCTCTAGGGGCTGATGTCCACACCAGGTGTGGTGGGCCAGGCGGTTGGCCCCACCCATCGAGGAGTTCACAGCCCTGGAGGCGGGAAAGGAAGGGAGTTCAGTTCAGTTTGGAAGTTGAGGAAAGTGGTAGTTGAGCAACAGACTGAATGTGTCCGGGTACGTGGCCCGGGCACATACAGCAAGGTTGGCAGACGGTGGTGGCCGTCTGCAGGAGAGGCCGATCAACGCGGAACCGTAGGACCGGGGCTGGGCGGTGGCCCACCGGTACCGAACCGGGGAGCGAAGAGAAGCCAGCACCAAACGGCAGGGCCTGCGGACCCCGACCAGGCTTGGAGTCGCCGTTAAATTGGTCAAATCTGTTAGTGACCGGAACCCCAGGGGTTTCCCAACAACTAAGACCCGAGTGAAGGCAACCGTCCAGACCGACAAGGGAGATACAGCTACCACCAGAGCTAGAGCTCTCAGGGCCAGAGCCTGCGGGCAAAAGGGCTCCTCCGGTACTCATACGCCAGGGAGCGGGCTAACGGTGGGAAGCCATTGGAGCCGAACACATCGAAGGTGCAGGTAAAGATAGCCGTCACCACCCGTCCGGGGCAGACAGCAGCAGCCGGCTGCGGGACCCGTCCATCCAGCCGTTTGTTTTACCAGAGACTGTGTATCCGTTATTGGCTGAGTGAGTACCATCGTGCCATCCGGCACCGCCCTGTCCCCGCGACCCTGCACCTCACCGACCCCTGCCTGGCCCAACTCACCTCACCGGGCCCCGGGACCACCAGCCCCTACCCACGGAGAGGGAAAACATCCCAGCTGCTCCATAACAACGCTCCCGGGATCCCCGTCACCAGCAGCGGTGGTGCCCCAACCTCACCACAACCCGTGGGTGGCATCACGAACCAAATCCCCAAACCAAACCAACCCCTTTCACTCATGGGCGAGGAGCACCGCTCGAGTCCCCGGATCTGGCCCACCGCTCGAGCCACCGAGCAGCGACAGCAGCAGCAGCAGCCGGACCAGAGCAGCGAGTGCAGTCGAGCAGCGCACCCCCGCCCGCGACAATAACATCCTTCTCCAGCACCACATTTCAAAGGCATTGATTCTTCTTATGTCTTGTGCATTTATCGTCCAGGTTTTGCATCCATATATTACCAAAGAAAAGACCAGACTATGTGCGAGTTGTGTCTTCATCACCAGTGAAATGGTCCTCAATTTGAGGACCTTGTCTAGTAACTTCATTATGAATTTCTCCATAGCTATTCTCCTATTGATTTTGTTCCGGTGTCGTCGCTGAAACCTGAGAAATCATTCATCCAAATAGGTTGAAGTCCTTTATAAATTCCAGTTTGCCTCCATACATCTCAAATGTATACCAGTCATACTTGGCAGTAGTCAATGTCTTTGAGTTTTTGCACTGTCTTGTCCTTTCCTTCCAGCAGGGACCTCAACACACTCACCCTCCTGGCTGCGTAGGGGTGGCATCAGATTCCGTCCCTGCTGCCGGCTCCCAGGACCTACACATGCCGCACAGGTCTTCTGGGAGCGCACTCAGAGAATGCGGGTGCACCTATTCTTAAAAGGCAATGTGCGCTAACCCGGAAGTGCTTTCTATGGGAGGTGCCTGGGCAATGTGATCTATTGTTAAAGACAAGTTGATAGTAGTCAGGTCCTGTCCTTGTATCCTCTGTCTATACCTGTACCTGTGCTTCCTAACCCATACCTGTATCTTCGAACCTATTGTACCTGCTGCACCTGTCTGTACCTGTCATACCAGCTGTACCTCCTGTACCCGTCAGTACCTCCTTTAACCGTCTGTACCTGCCGACCCAGCTGTACATGCTACATCTGCCACATCAGCTGTACCATTCTGAACCAGCTGTTCAGCCTCCATCAGCTGTAATCAGAGACTGTACCTGCCTGCATCCAACTCCGTACTTGCATTCCCTACTCTTGGGGTTAGCTTCCATGGTACTGTGTCTCCCTACCTTCCAGCACAAGCCTAACCTCACCATCAGAGGCCCTAGCGAAGACGACATACTTGCTTATTTATGCCCCTCAGGTCAAGTCGGAACTATGGTCCAGTGGCTCCACTCCCTCTTGCACCCTCGAGCAGAACATTTTGCCTTCTTTTTTGTTGAATAGGAGGCCATACAAGTAAAAAATAAATCTCTGGGTTGGATTCCGGTAAGCACAACATCATTTCCCACTCAAACTCCAAAAAATGTTCTAAAACACAGTGCTTCTTTATGTCATCTACACAACTAAAAACAGGACATCCTGCCAAAAATGACAATAGCCTATGCATTTTGAACTATGTGTGAATGATTATTAGTCGTGCTTTGTACAGTTCACACATACTGGTTCAAAAACGCGTCGTCTGTCATAATTTTTTCCAGGATGTTTTGTTTTTAATTCATACTCACTCTCAACACCTGACATATTTGGGGGCTATACTTAAAGCTGGTGGATCTCAGTCTTTCTTACTTTGGGAACTACATTCACCTCTGAGTGATGGTCGCAACACACATTCTATGCAAAGAAATCGTAGAAGCCTCTTGTGTGCCCCATTAAAGGTTAAGTTCCTTAACTGCCACCTTATAAAGTACTTTCAGGTGTACCCTGACAGCTTCTTTATAAAGTAGTACTTCCCTGAGTGCCCCCTTAAAAAGTAAAGTAATGGTGCACATAGTAATTTTTTATAAAGCAGTAAAAACCTGAGTGCCGCTTATAAAGCAATAATGCTCCTTCAGTGCCTCCTTAACAAGTAAGAATGCCCCTTATCAAGTGATAGGTTCCTGACTGGCCCCTCATTAAGTAAGTATGCTGCCGAGTGCTACCATAGCAAGTAGTAATGATTTATGTGTTGTCCGTAAGACGTCATGTTGACTTGTGGCATTCGCTGGATCAAACTGCTCCAAGACATTCATAAGGGGCCCGATAGGAATTTGTGGATTGTGAGCCACTGGTGATGGACCACTGCTTTTAAAGGTTAACCAAACTGTGGAACATTTTTAATATTTTTTTATTGATCGATGGGTGCACTGCCGGACACAGACAGGACAAGGCCACTGGGCAAGAATAGTATAGGGGTACTTTGCAGCCCAATAGCTCATCAATGCACAGCTGACATCCACCCAAAAACCATTAGCCTAATAACCACCATACCAGGGCAATCAGGAAGAGCCAGGCAAAGTCCCAGGATTGGAGCATATAATGGATACACCAATTCTGGGGTGGCTGGGGGCTGCTATTTTTTGGCGGGGAAGGGCTCAATAACCATGGACCTTCCCTGCTTGATAATACCAGCCTCCAGCTGTCTGATTTACCTTGGCTGATTTCCAAAAATAGGGGGACCCCTCACCGTTGTTACATTTTTTATTTATTTCTTCGTTAAACCAGGCTAAACACTTTTTAGTTTCCCATGAAAGGCATTAAAGGTTGCAAGTGCATCATTTATAGGTTGGTTGACACATTATATATCTGCAGGATACTTATCTAGTCTAGCTATTTATGTATTTATCTATAGTTTTAGATTCGATTGCGTTATTATTTCTGACAAGTAGGAGGAATTTACCTAGCATATTCTAAGATGTAAAAGATGATGTTAAAAATGCATTGTATACGGGTGTCATAAAGATGTTATGCAAAAAATAAATCGCACACTCACATGACAAAAGGTTACCCAGACGGATTCCACTCGTCCAACTTTTCAGGAGAGAAATGGGACTGAATTTTTTTACGCTAATGTGAACGAGCCCTTTTGAACGAGTTATTGATGTCTACAGTTTGGATGAAAACTACAGTATTAGTAGTAGTACCAGTAGTTATTTTGGCTGGTTACAGGGTATATTGCAATTATTTTTAATTATTCCAATGTATCGAACTAAAAAATGTTAAGTATTTTGACAAATAGATGGTATTTTAATCATTGCTTACTGATTTTGTATATAGCTCTTATGCAGATTTATGTGCCTCCACGATTAAAAACTAAAAATAAATTATGGTTCTGATTCATCAAAGCTTTTCACCTGAAAATGGACATAAAAAGCTTTGAAAAGTTGCAAAAACTTTTCACAACTCACCGTTACGCAAAGTTTTTTCAACTTTTGATGTTTTCACGAGGACGAGGGAATCATGATACAGATTGTAATTCATGATGTTTGTAGCTGATATCTGACTGGAGTAAGAATTGTGGCAAAGTGCACCACACTTGTCCGATGCATGTACGGAACCGAGCGTAGACTGGCTATGTGCATTCGATGAGTGTTAAACTCAGGCAAACCCTAAAGCGGGCTTTACACACAGCGACATCGCTAGAGATGTCGCTGGTGAAAGCACCCGCCCCCGTTGGTTGTGCATCATGGGCAAATCGCTGCCCATGGCGCGCAACATCGCTTACACCTATCACACGTACTTACCTGCTTAGCGACGTCACTGTGGCCCGCGAACCGCCTCCTTTCTAAGGGGGCAGTTCGTTCGGCGTCACATTGGCATCACTAAACGGCTGCCCAATAGAAGCAGAGGGGCGGAGATGAGCGGGCAGAACAGACCGCCCACCTCCTTCCTTCCTCATTGCGGGCAGCCGCAGGTACGGTGATGTTCCTCGTTCCTGCTGTGTCACACATAGCGATGTGTGCTGCCGCAGGAATGACGAAATACCTGCGTCCTGCAACTGCAATGATCATCGGGATTACAACGACTGGACAACGATCAACAATTAGGTGAATAATTTTGATCGTTAACGGTCATTCGTGCGTTTCACAAGCAACAACGTCGCTAACGAGGCCGGATGTGCGTCACGAATTCCGTGACCCCAACGACATCTCGTTAGCGATGTCGTTGCGTGTAAAGCCCACTTATGAGTTTCTGAAGCAGAAGACCAGTTTTTATGCCAGTTTTTCACTTGCTTCATGAGCGTTTTTCCTATAGTTTTGGCTGTTGACAGTTTTTTTTAAGGGTTTTCCCATGTTTTTTTGTGAAGTCTTTTTTTATTGTCATTTTCCAGTCATTTTTTTACAGCTAACATTTTTTTTTAGCAAAAAAAAAACCATTTGGGCATCTTTTGGGCATCTTTTCAACTTATCCATTGACTGGTATTGTAATCTTCAGAGCGCTTTCCGAGCTGAAAAAAACAAAAGAATGGACAGGCCACTTTGTTAAAGGGAATCTGTTAGCAGGATTTTGCTATGTAAGCTGAGGACAACTTGCTGTAAGGGTTAAAAAACAAAAAGCAACTGTGTGTCTCATGTGTGTGCGATGGTTTACTTTAACTAATGGCTTTATTACCCTGTGATTAACATTGCTAGGTCTAGCTGGCATGTGCACAGTAGTCCGGCACGCCCTCTCCTGTGATTGACCCCTCACAGTCAATGCACAATCTCGAATGAGAGGCTGATGTGGGCAGGACAGGTCTCCAAGCTCAGCTACATGCTTAAAACTTAATTATGTGAGATTGGTTGCAGCCAATAATTATGTTATACACCTTTTACCACTTTCTGCCTACATTATGTTCTTTTAGATGAGGTAGCAAAAACCTGCTGACTGATTCCCTTTTTCTAGTGATGGGCTTACCTGTACTGTGAAAGTCGGGATCAACGTGGGTTCAAAAGAACCCGAGCACCTACCACGGGCCTGGGAGCTCCACATCTAATGGATGCAACAATCCTGAGCGGCTGCAGGGTGCTATTTTTAGGCTGGTGGGGCCCAATAAACATCGGTCTCCCCAGCCTTAAAAAAAAGCAGCTCCTAGCTGTCGGCTTTATCATAGTTGGGTATCAAAATTGGGGGGGACCAAACGCCGTTTAACAAAAAAGGAAAAAGCCGCATGCGGTTCCTTCGATTTTGATACCCATCCAAGATAAGCGCATGGCTGGGGGCTGCAGACTGTAGTCGTTTGCTTTTTCTGTGCTGGGTATCCTAATATGGGGGGACCCTTCACCAATTTTTTTTATTTATTTTTACACCAATATAGATGCAGACAGCATGTGTGATTGAAAGCAGTCAGGCATGCTGTCACACATGCTGGCTGGTGCTGTCTCACTGCAACCAATCACAGACGTGGGGACTGCTGGTGACGGGGGAAGCAGTACATATGCATGTAGGCAGGGCTGTATTTTGCCTTCGTGCTGCCCTAGGCACTTTAAGTGGTCGCGCCCCTTAGTGACAACGTAACACTGAGTTTTCGCACACGACATCTGTTTAAGGTAGATCTACTCTGTAAAACACTTTAAAAAGTATCAATGAGAAATGAAGGGCACTAACCCCCCCCCCCCCCCAAATGGGGATCACCACAGGCACATCAAAACATAGCATGAGTATAAAATATTCCCACCACACCGTCCCCCCTTATATACTGTGACTGTGACACTGCCCCTAATAAACTACACACTGCCCTCCCTTATAAATTATACCCACCACACCTTCCTCAATTATGAAATATGATCTGCACATTGACCTCACATCATGCTGCCCCCTCCTCACAGTGTCCCATGCATGCTGCCCCCTCCTCACAGTGTCCCATGCATGCTGCCCCCTCCTCACAGTGTCCCATGCATGCTGCCCCCTCCTCACAGTGTCCCATGCATGCTGCTCCCTCCTCACAATGTCCCATGCATGCTGCTCCCTCCTCACAATGTCCCATGCATGCTGCCCCCTCCTCACAATGTCCCATGCATGCTGCTCCCTCCTCACAATGTCCCATGCATGCTGCCCCCTCCTCACAATGTCCCATGCATGCTGCCCCCTCCTCGCAATGTCCCATGCATGCTGCTCCCTCCTCACAATGTCCCATGCATGCTGCTCCCTCCTCACAATGTCCCATGCATGCTGCCCCCTTCTCACAATGTCCCATGCATGCTGCCCCCTCCTCACAGTGTCCCATGCATGCTGCCCCCTCCTCACAATGTCCCATGCATGCTGCCCCCTCCTCACAATGTCCCATGCATGCTGCCCCCTCCTCACAGTGTCCCATGCATGCTGCCCCCTCCTCACAATGTCCCATGCATGCTGCCCCCTCCTCACAATGTCCTATGCATGCTGCCCCCTCCTCACAGTGTCCCATGCATGCTGCCCCCTCCTCACAGTGTCCCATGCATGCTGCCCCCTCCTCACAATGTCCCATGCATGCTGCCCTCTCCTCACAGTGTCCCATGCATGCTGCCCCCTCCTCACAATGTCCCATGCATGCTGCTCCCTCTTCACAATGTCCCATGCAAGCTGCCCCCTCCTCACAATGTCCCATGCATGCTGCCCCCTCCTCACAATGTCCCATGCATGCTGCCCCCTCCTCACAATGTCCTGTGCAAGCTGCCCCCTCCTCACAATGTCCCATGCATGCTGCCCCCTCCTCACAATGTCCCATGCATGCTGCCCCCTCCTCGCAATGTCCCATGCATGCTGCTCCCTCCTCACAATGTCCCATGCATGCTGCTCCCTCCTCACAGTGTCCCATGCATGCTGCCTCCTCCTCACAATGTCCCATGCATGCTGCTCCCTCTTCACAATGTCCCATGCATGCTGCCCCCTCCTCACAATGTCCCATGCATGCTGCCCCCTCCTCACAATGTCCCATGCATGCTGCCCCCTCCTCACAGTGTCCCATGCATGCTGCCCCCTCCTCACAGTGTCCCATGCATGCTGCCCCCTCCTCACAGTGTCCCATGCATGCTGCCCCTCTCCATGAGCTCCTAATGCTGCCTTCCTTTTTTCCATAATGACATCTCCATGCTGCCCCACTCATCATACTAAGACCACCACACTAGCGGTTATGCTGAGACCCCCACACACACACACACACACTACCCCACTCTTGATATTGACTCCCCTACATTGCTCCACTCCATACTGAGCCCACACATGCTGCCCCTTCTCCATAATGAGCTCCCAATGCTGCCCCCCTCTCATTCTAAGTCCTTACACTCCCCCGCCATCGATTTTGTCATTGCACTATCCCTCAACCCTTGTCCTCTGTCTCTAGCATTGGCCCCTCTCTCATTCCCCCAGCAGCAGCCTCTCCCCCAGCATCAGCCTCTCTCACCCCAGCCTCCCCCAGCATCAGCCTCTCTCCCCCCAGCCTCCCTCAGCATCAGCCTCCCTGCTCCCAGCTTACCCCAGCATCAGCCTCTCTCCTCCCATCCTCCCCCAGCATGAGCCTCCTCTAGCATCAGCCTCTCTCCTCCCAGCATGAGCCTCCTCCAGCATCAGCCTCTCTCCTCCCAGCCTCCCCCAGCATCAGCCTCCCTGCTCCCAGCTTCCCCCAGCATCAGCCTCCCTCCTCCCAGCCTCCCCCAGCATCAGCCTCCCTCCTCCCAGCCTCCCCCAGCATCAGCCTCCCTCCTCCCAGCCTCCCAGCCCCCCTCCTCCAAGCCTCCCCCAGCATCAGCCTCCCAGCCTCCCTGAGCATCAGCCTCCCTCCTCCAAGCCTCCCCCTCCCCCTCCCAGCCTCCCCCAGCATCAGCCTCCCAGCCTCCCTGAGCATCAGCCTCCCTCCTCCCCCTCCCAGCCTCCCCCAGCATCAGCCTCTCTCCTCCCAGCCTCCCCCAGCATCAGCCTCCCTGCTCCCAGCTTCCCCCAGTATCAGCCTCCCTCCTCCCAGCCTCAGCCTCTCTCTCTCCTCCCAGCCTCCCCCCCAGCCTCCCTCTCCCCCCAGCCTCCCCCAGCATCAGCCTCTCTCCTCTCAGCCTCTCTCTCCCCCCAGCCTCCCCCCCAACCTCAGCCTCTCTCTCCCCCCAGCCTCCCCCCCAGCTTTAGCCTCTCTCTCCCCCCAGCCTCAGCCTCTCTCTCCCCCCAGCCTCTCTCTCCCCCCAGCATCCCCCCCAGCCTTAGCCTCTCTCCCCCCAGCCTCAGCCTCTCTCCCCCCAGCCTCAGCCTCTCTCTCCCCCCAGCCTCAGCGTCTCTCTCCCCCCAGCCTCCCTCTCCCCCAGCCTCAGCCTCTCTCCCCCCAGCCTCAGCTAATCACAGTTAGCACAGGCATTTCTGAGTATGCAGTGCGCCCCTCCCCCCATCACATAGAAATGCCTGTGCTTACTGCTAATTGTGAGTATGCATGCAGTGCACCCCTCCCCCCATCACATACAGTTAGCACAGGCATTTCTGAGTATGCAGTGCGCCCCTTCCCCCATCACATACAATTAGCAGTAAGCACAGGCATTTCTGAGTATGCAGTGCGCCCCTCCCCCATCACATACAATTAGCAGTAAGCACAGGCATTTCTGAGTATGCATGCAGTGCCCCCCTCCCCCCATCACATACAGTTAGCACAGGCATTTCTGAGTATGCAGTGCGCCCCTCCCCCCATCACATAGAAATGCCTGTGCTTACTGCTAATTGTGAGTATGCATGCAGTGCACCCCTCCCCCCATCACATACAGTTAGCACAGGCATTTCTGAGTATGCAGTGCACCCCTCCCCCATCACATACAATTAGCAGTAAGCACAGGCATTTCTGAGTATGCAGTGCGCCCCTCCCCCCATCACATACAATTAGCAGTAAGCACAGGCATTTCTGAGTATGCAGTGCGCCCCTCCCCCCATCACGTACAATTAGCAGTAAGCACAGGCATTTCTGAGTATGCATGCAGACTGCATGCATACTCAGAAATGCCTGTGCTTACTGCTAATTGTATGTGATGGGGGGAGGGGCGCACTGCATACTCAGAAATGCCTGTGCTAACTGTATGTGATGGGGGGAGGGGTGCACTGCATGATGCAGTGCACCCCTCCCTCCATCACATACAGTTAGCACAGGCATTTCTGAGTATGCAGTGCTCCCGTCCCCCCCATCACATACAGTTAGCAGTAAAGCCCCCCCTTCACATATAGACAGCTTATTACCTGCTCTGGACCCGGTGATTATCCTCCAGACGTCACACTGGTGCCTGCTGTGAGCTCTGCACAGGTTTGGATGTCCCAGCTCTTGGCAAGAAGCTGATTGGAGCGCGCATGTTGTGACCCAGGAAATGCAGCTGTCGGCAGTTCCGGGTTCAATCAGCTCCCTGTGCCCGTTGCCTGCAGTGTATTTGTATCCGCTTTAAAGACGCAGATACATACAAATCAATAGAGGGGCGCCCGTGCGCCCAACACAACACCCCCCTTTACCACCTCCCCCCGCAAAAAGACTGCGGATTTAGTGGGATAGGTAAAAAAAAAAAAATAATATTTTTTTTTTTTTTTGCTGCTAGAAGGCGCCGCCCCCCCGCATCGCGCCACCCTAGGCACCGGACCACAGGTGCCTAGTGGTAAATACGGTCCTGCATGTAGGTAATGAGCAGCCCTGGAAGTGGAGTGAGCATCCACGGAAGAAGTGTACAGTATGAAACGCTTGGGTCAATCCCCTTTCCCTGCAACCACCCTCTTTAAGCCCCAGATTTGGGTCCTCATAAACTTATACGGGGACCGGCGTTTTGCCAGATTAAATCCAGTTAGACCTGCCAATCCTGGGTATCTGCGGTCCACCCATCACTATCTTTAACCGCTTGACATTTTTAGAGTTTTTAGAAGCCTGAAGACGTTAAAAGACATTCAGAAGCCTGAACATTAGCACATCAAGATGTTTTTATCTAGAATTGCTTATGTTCATTCTTTTGAATGTTTTGTAATAGATTTTTCAGACAGATTCTGCAACAGAATCCACCTGAAAAAGACATTGTCTGCACGTAGCTGTGGCGCCCCTGAGGCTTCCGTCGCCACAGGTCATTGCACCCCATCAGCGGTGTGATGCCCCATTCTGGGAGAGGAAGAGAGTGAACTCCGGTCCCCTGGTAAATCCACACTACACCCATTGCTAGGGACACACAGGACCAGGGAAAGTGGCAGGCAACCCTCCCATGCTGCATGCTGAGAGGGGCTGTAAGACCCATCCCTGCTCCCATAGGGTGGTAGCTTAGCAACTAGGGGAGGTGGGAGGAGCCAACTGAGAGCAGACACAGAGAGGAAGGTCAAGTTTAGTTAGTTCCCTCAGGGAGTGAGAGAGTAAGGAGCGAGCATGTAGTTGGAGGAGCAGAACGAGAGAAAGGAGGGAGGAGGAGGTCTGCCGGAGGCAGGCAAGGAAGAGGAGAAAGGAAAGAAAGAAAGAAAGAAAGAATGGGTCGCAGGGCCGCGGGTAGTCCTGCAGGTGCCACGAGCCGTCCTTGTTAGGTACCGAAGCCGAGGGCCTAGAGGCAGCTACGGGCAGCTGCGGGCTGCGGGGGCCTGTTCCACATTGACATCGGTGGAGTGATTAAGCTGCGACAGGGGACGGTCCCTAGAGACTGGAGGAGTGCAAAGACAATCTCCAAACAGTAAAAACCGAGGCCCAGGGACGTTGTAAGCTCCCAGGGCCAGAACCCATAACAGACCTTCAGAAAAGGGGTAATCAGCCGACAGGTGACCCCCCAGCCTGGAGGCTGCAGTGGAGGCCAAGCCAGGGTCATCTTAACTAAGGCAAGGCTAGTGAAGACAGCAGAGAAAGAGACACTAAGAGAAGGGCACCGGCTTTCGCTCTCAGAATCACCCAGAAACGGCGGAGGTCCCTGACAGTGGTCCCAGCAGCCCGAGGGTCCCTGCAGAACTGTGAGTAAAGAACTTGAACTGCACCCTTGAAGTGGCCTCTGTTATTTCTGCTGCATAGACATTCACAAGCACCAACAGTGCCCCGGGCATTGCTCCACCTGTGGGGAGCAGTACCATCATTGCTGCCATATCATCCCCCGGAGGCCTCATACAGCAGCGGCGGCTTACTAGCCGCATACCACAGGTGGCGTCACGAACACAAACTTTATTCACCTAGCCACATATTAAACTGACACCCACCAGGGCCACGGAGCCGGGCCCAGCCACCACTGACTACCACCGGACTAGTCCGGCCCGGCACCGGGTGTCCCATAGCCCTGGGGTGGGCGAGTCAACTTTGGCGTCACGAACAGGATTTCGTGCCCGGTCATACCGGGTACTGTGCGCCTGAAGAACCGTGTGACAGACTGTGCACTTTACTGAGAAACCGCCGCCATTAGCGCTGCTGAGAGCGGGAAGAAGGGGGGCGTGCAAGAAGAAAGGGCGCGAAGAGAGGCCCCGCCCCCTTGTCCAAGAAAAGCGCGCGAAGCGGTGCCCGCCATAGAAGGCGGAAGAAGAAGAAATGGCGACCAGATAAGCTGGCCGGCTGGCAAAGAGAGTCTGAAGGCCAGACCAGCAGATAAAGAAAATGTACCTTATCGCAAACGGAGTGATGCCGGCCATGGTGGGCTGGGCGCCAGTCTGGCGCCAGTTGCTAGTGCAGCCCCTGGCCCCGTCTCCGAGAAGGGAAAGGGAGCAGCCGAGTGGCGTGGTCGAGCACCCGAGCAGTGTTCCAGGCAGCATTCCCCAGGTCGGAAGCATGACGGAGGAGCTGCAGAGAGGTGCGCCAGGGACCGGCAGAGAGGATTGCAAGCTGGATCGGCTCCAGGAAGAAATGAGAGTTCTGGCCCGGAGGCTGAGCAGCATGGAGGCGGACCGGCGGAGAGAGACACCGAGGGTGCCGGAGGATCTGGAACGGTGGATGGATGCCGCGGAGCAAGCGCAGGGTGAGCAGCCAGAAACCCCGTCCAGTCCGGACCCAAGGCCCCGCCATGAACCCCCGCTTAGCCCCTTCACTGACCCCCTGGCCTTCCCGGCCTACCCAGCGGACGCTCGGTGGAGCACCGGAGGCCTGCCTGAGACCCCCGCAGACGGAGCCTGGGGTGGGATGAACCCTGAGCAACTAGCGGGCCCCCTGCCGAGCCCCCCTGTGAGCCTCCTGGGAATGGCATCCCCGGGAGTGAATTGGGACGCAGCACCCATAGAAACCAGGGGACTGCAGCGGCCGCTGCTCCCCAGGCAGACTCCCCTGGCCAACGAGCTGACGTGCCGGAGGCTGGTGGTCGAGTACCAGCGGGAGCGGGAACTCCGGGAAGAGAAAAGAAGGGCCCGAGAAGTCACCAATCTGGCCTCCAAGGAAGAGGTCAGAAAGGCCCTGAAGGGGACCGAGTGCCCAGTAAGACGGGGCACCGTAGTTGACTTTCGGCAGAAAGGTGGCTGGGGCTTCATCCGAGAGCCCGGCCTGGGCAAGGATGTGTTCGTGGCCCGGAGAGATATTGAGGAGCACCTGCCCAGAGGCCACCCAGGGCGCGATGCCAAGCCGGGTGATGTGGTTGAGTATGCCCGGCTGATGGGGGACCGCGGGTGGTATGCGCTGCATGTGCGCATTGTGCAGGAAGAAGCGACCCCGGAGGAACCGGAGTGGCGCCGCGCCATGCCATCTCGCAGCGATTCCCCTGCCAGCAGCAGCCGCAGCCCTCCAGACAGACAGACCCAGGCCGCAGAACATTGCAGCGGGCCTACAACAGTTACCCAGGAGACGCAGACCAGGATCTCCATGGCGCGTGTGATGCAGGGCGCCCGGCCAAAGCAGGGCCCCAGAGACCACAGCAATAGCCCCCTGCAGACAAGCAGCCCTCTGCAGCAGCGCCGTGCAACGCCTACAGGCAGCCCCACTCCAATCCAGGCTGCGGGACAGCGCAGAAGGTCAGGGACCAGTGCTCAAGGGACCCAGACGATGATCTCGTCAGCGTACCTGCTGCCAGGAGCCATGCCGGAGTGGGATCCTGATATCTATCCTCGAGAGTAAGGAAGATGAAGAGCTGCCGAACTGTACATAGCCCCTTATTCTTTTTGAAGATGTCCCTTGTGTTTTACCCCAATGTTCTTTTCGAAGATGACACCCTTTCCTACTGTACTGCCCCTGATTCTTTTTGAAGACGTCACCCCCCATGTTATGTGCTACCGGGCCACTGAACTGGAGTGTGGGCCCCGGTGGAAGTGTATGTGTTATGTCCTACCAGGCCATTGGACTTAGTGGCTGGTATGTAGTTGATGTGTCTTATGTAACCAGGCCATTGGACTTAATGGCTGGTTGATTACGTCCTTTTGTTTGATTGAAAGAAACGAACTGACGGGCTACTGGACTTGTAGTAGCCAAAACTGTAATTAGTTGCACCCGTTGTGCCCCCTACCAGAATTATGGGGGATTTGCCCGAACCGTGCAATGGACTGGAAGTGCACACTTAGAGTTTCCTTTATAAGAAGTTCGTAATGTTTATGATATGTGCCTCCCATAAAGGGAAGAAATGTTTTGCTGTTTTATGTTATTGCATACAAAAATGTTTTGCAGTTTCTCCACATGTTTTTGTTGTTTTTCAGCCCGAGGACGTGCTGGGATTTGCTGTGGGGGAGTGTGGCGCCCCTGAGGCTTCCGTCGCCACAGGTCATTGCACCCCATCAGCGGTGTGATGCCCCATTCTGGGAGAGGAAGAGAGTGAACTCCGGTCCCCTGGTAAATCCACACTACACCCATTGCTAGGGACACACAGGACCAGGGAAAGTGGCAGGCAACCCTCCCATGCTGCATGCTGAGAGGGGCTGTAAGACCCATCCCTGCTCCCATAGGGTGGTAGCTTAGCAACTAGGGGAGGTGGGAGGAGCCAACTGAGAGCAGACACAGAGAGGAAGGTCAAGTTTAGTTAGTTCCCTCAGGGAGTGAGAGAGTAAGGAGCGAGCATGTAGTTGGAGGAGAAGAACGAGAGAAAGGAGGGAGGAGGAGGTCTGCCGGAGGCAGGCAAGGAAGAGGAGAAAGGAAAGAAAGAAAGAAAGGGTCGCAGGGCCGCGGGTAGTCCTGCAGGTGC
>NW_027443138.1:0-57614 GCF_048569485.1 Anomaloglossus baeobatrachus
GATTGCAAGATAACCAAACAAAACTTTTAGTGGATTTCTACTTATTTTATTAAATATCATCTCCACCAAACAGGACAAGCTTGCATCTGTTATAGTTTTGGAGAAAAATGTGTTCATTTCATGTATGCGCGAAATGCCTTAAAAATGGCTTTAAAATGGATTTGGAGCATGGAGACGATTATCTCGGGATTGCAAGATAACCAAACAAAACTTTTAGTGGATTTCTACTTATTTTATTAAATATCATCTCCACCAAACAGGACAAGCTTGCATGTGTTATAGTTTTGGAGAAAAATGTGTTAATTTCATGTATGCGCAAAATGCCTTTGAAATGGCTTTAAAATGGATTTGGAGCATGGAGACGATTATCTCGGGATTGCAAGATAACCAAACAAAACTTTTAGTGGATTTCTACTTATTTTATTAAATATCATCTCCACCAAACAGGACAAGCTTGCATCTGTTATAGTTTTGGAGAAAAATGTGTTCATTTCATGTATGCGCGAAATGCCTTAAAAATGGCTTTAAAATGGATTTGGAGCATGGAGACGATTATCTCGGGATTGCAAGATAACCAAACAAAACTTTTAGTGGATTTCTACTTATTTTATTAAATATCATCTCCACCAAACAGGACAAGCTTGCATCTGTTATAGTTTTGGAGAAAAATGTGTTCATTTCATGTATGCGCGAAATGCCTTAAAAATGGCTTTAAAATGGATTTGGAGCATGGAGACGATTATCTCGGGATTGCAAGATAACCAAACAAAACTTTTAGTGGATTTCTACTTATTTTATTAAATATCATCTCCACCAAACAGGACAAGCTTGCATCTGTTATAGTTTTGGAGAAAAATGTGTTCATTGCATGTATGCGCGAAATGCCTTAAAAATGGCTTTAAAATGGATTTGGAGCATGGAGACGATTATCTCGGGATTGCAAGATAACCAAACAAAACTTTTAGTGGATTTCTACTTATTTTATTAAATATCATCTCCACCAAACAGGACAAGCTTGCATGTGTTATAGTTTTGGAGAAAAATGTGTTCATTTCATGTATGCGCAAAATGCCTTTGAAATGGCTTTAAAATGGATTTGGAGCATGGAGACGATTATCTCAGGATGGCAATATAAACAAACGAAACTTTTAGTAGATTTCTACTTATTTTATTAAATATTATCTCCACCAAACAGGACAAGCTTGCATCTGTTATAGTTTTGGAGAAAAATGTGTTCATTTCATGTATGCGCGAAATGCCTTAAAAATGGCTTTAAAATGGATTTGGTGCATGGAGACGATTATCTCGGGATTGCAAGATAACCAAACAAAACTTTTAGTGGATTTCTACTTATTTTATTAAATATCATCTCCACCAAACAGGACAAGCTTGCATCTGTTATAGTTTTAAAGAAAAATGTGTTCATTTCATGTATGCGCGAAATGCCTTAAAAATGGCTTTAAAATGGATTTGGAGCATGGAGACGATTATCTCGGGATTGCAATATAACCAAACAAAACTTTTAGTGGATTTCTACTTATTTTATTAAATATCATCTCCACCAAACAGGACAAGCTTGCATCTGTTATAGTTTTGGAGAAAAATGTGTTCATTTCATGTATGCGCGAAATGCCTTAAAAATGGCTTTAAAATGGATTTGGAGCATGGAGACGATTATCTCGGGATTGCAAGATAACCAAACAAAACTTTTAGTGGATTTCTACTTATTTTATTAAATATCATCTCCACCAAACAGGACAAGCTTGCATCTGTTATAGTTTTGGAGAAAAATGTGTTCATTTCATGTATGCGCGAAATGCCTTAAAAATGGCTTTAAAATGGATTTGGAGCATGGAGACGATTATCTCAGGATGGCAATATAAACAAACGAAACTTTTAGTAGATTTCTACTTATTTTATTAAATATTATCTCCACCAAACAGGACAAGCTTGCATCTGTTATAGTTTTGGAGAAAAATGTGTTCATTTCATGTATGCGCGAAATGCCTTAAAAATGGCTTTAAAATGGATTTGGAGCATGGAGACGATTATCTCGGGATTGCAAGATAACCAAACAAAACTTTTAGTGGATTTCTACTTATTTTATTAAATATCATCTCCACCAAACAGGACAAGCTTGCATCTGTTATAGTTTTGGAGAAAAATGTGTTCATTTCATGTATGCGCGAAATGCCTTAAAAATGGCTTTAAAATGGATTTGGAGCATGGAGACGATTATCTCGGGATTGCAAGATAACCAAACAAAACTTTTAGTGGATTTCTACTTATTTTATTAAATATCATCTCCACCAAACAGGACAAGCTTGCATCTGTTATAGTTTTGGAGAAAAATGTGTTCATTTCATGTATGCGCGAAATGCCTTAAAAATGGCTTTAAAATGGATTTGGAGCATGGAGACGATTATCTAGGGATTGCAAGATAACCAAACAAAACTTTTAGTGGATTTCTACTTATTTTATTAAATATCATCTCCACCAAACAGGACAAGCTTGCATCTGTTATAGTTTTGGAGAAAAATGTGTTCATTTCATGTATGCGCGAAATGCCTTAAAAATGGCTTTAAAATGGATTTGGAGCATGGAGACGATTATCTCGGGATTGCAAGATAACCAAACAAAACTTTTAGTGGATTTCTACTTATTTTATTAAATATCATCTCCACCAAACAGGACAAGCTTGCATCTGTTATAGTTTTGGAGAAAAATGTGTTCATTTCATGTATGCGCGAAATGCCTTAAAAATGGCTTTAAAATGGATTTAGAGCATGGAGACGATTATCTCGGGATTGCAAGATAACCAAACAAAACTTTTAGTGGATTTCTACTTATTTTATTAAATATCATCTCCACCAAACAGGACAAGCTTGCATCTGTTATAGTTTTGGAGAAAAATGTGTTCATTTCATGTATGCGCGAAATGCCTTTAAAATGGCTTTAAAATGGATTTGGAGCATGGAGACGATTATCTCGGGATTGCAAGATAACCAAACAAAACTTTTAGTGGATTTCTACTTATTTTATTAAATATCATCTCCACCAAACAGGACAAGCTTGCATCTGTTATAGTTTTGGAGAAAAATGTGTTCATTTCATGTATGCGCGAAATGCCTTAAAAATGGCTTTAAAATGGATTTGGAGCATGGAGACGATTATCTCGGGATTGCAAGATAACCAAACAAAACTTTTAGTGGATTTCTACTTATTTTATTAAATATTATCTCCACCAAACAGGACAAGCTTGCATCTGTTATAGTTTTGGAGAAAAATGTGTTCATTTCATGTATGCGCGAAATGCCTTAAAAATGGCTTTAAAATGGATTTGGAGCATGGAGACGATTATCTCGGGATTGCAAGATAACCAAACAAAACTTTTAGTGGATTTCTACTTATTTTATTAAATATCATCTCCACCAAACAGGACAAGCTTGCATCTGTTATAGTTTTGGAGAAAAATGTGTTCATTTCATGTATGCGCGAAATGCCTTAAAAATGGCTTTAAAATGGATTTGGAGCATGGAGACGATTATCTCGGGATTGCAAGATAACCAAACAAAACTTTTAGTGGATTTCTACTTATTTTATTAAATATCATCTCCACCAAACAGGACAAGCTTGCATGTGTTATAGTTTTGGAGAAAAATGTGTTCATTTCATGTATGGGCAAAATGCCTTAAAAATGGCTTTAAAATGGATTTGGAGCATGGAGACGATTATCTAGGGATTGCAAGATAACCAAACAAAACTTTTAGTGGATTTCTACTTATTTTATTAAATATCATCTCCACCAAACAGGACAAGCTTGCATCTGTTATAGTTTTGGAGAAAAATGTGTTCATTTCATGTATGCGCGAAATGCCTTAAAAATGGCTTTAAAATGGATTTGGAGCATGGAGACGATTATCTCGGGATTGCAAGATAACCAAACAAAACTTTTAGTGGATTTCTACTTATTTTATTAAATATCATCTCCACCAAACAGGACAAGCTTGCATCTGTTATAGTTTTGGAGAAAAATGTGTTCATTTCATGTATGCGCGAAATGCCTTAAAAATGGCTTTAAAATGGATTTGGAGCATGGAGACGATTATCTCGGGATTGCAAGATAACCAAACAAAACTTTTAGTGGATTTCTACTTATTTTATTAAATATCATCTCCACCAAACAGGACAAGCTTGCATCTGTTATAGTTTTGGAGAAAAATGTGTTCATTTCATGTATGCGCGAAATGCCTTTAAAATGGCTTTAAAATGGATTTGGAGCATGGAGACGATTATCTCGGGATTGCAAGATAACCAAACAAAACTTTTAGTGGATTTCTACTTATTTTATTAAATATCATCTCCACCAAACAGGACAAGCTTGCATCTGTTATAGTTTTGGAGAAAAATGTGTTCATTTCATGTATGCGCGAAATGCCTTAAAAATGGCTTTAAAATGGATTTGGAGCATGGAGACGATTATCTCGGGATTGCAAGATAACCAAACAAAACTTTTAGTGGATTTCTACTTATTTTATTAAATATTATCTCCACCAAACAGGACAAGCTTGCATCTGTTATAGTTTTGGAGAAAAATGTGTTCATTTCATGTATGCGCGAAATGCCTTAAAAATGGCTTTAAAATGGATTTGGAGCATGGAGACGATTATCTCGGGATTGCAAGATAACCAAACAAAACTTTTAGTGGATTTCTACTTATTTTATTAAATATCATCTCCACCAAACAGGACAAGCTTGCATCTGTTATAGTTTTGGAGAAAAATGTGTTCATTTCATGTATGCGCGAAATGCCTTAAAAATGGCTTTAAAATGGATTTGGAGCATGGAGACGATTATCTCGGGATTGCAAGATAACCAAACAAAACTTTTAGTGGATTTCTACTTATTTTATTAAATATCATCTCCACCAAACAGGACAAGCTTGCATCTGTTATAGTTTTGGAGAAAAATGTGTTCATTTCATGTATGCGCGAAATGCCTTAAAAATGGCTTTAAAATGGATTTGGAGCATGGAGACGATTATCTCGGGATTGCAAGATAACCAAACAAAACTTTTAGTGGATTTCTACTTATTTTATTAAATATCATCTCCACCAAACAGGACAAGCTTGCATCTGTTATAGTTTTGGAGAAAAATGTGTTCATTTCATGTATGCGCGAAATGCCTTAAAAATGGCTTTAAAATGGATTTGGAGCATGGAGACGATTATCTCAGGATGGCAATATAAACAAACGAAACTTTTAGTAGATTTCTACTTATTTTATTAAATATTATCTCCACCAAACAGGACAAGCTTGCATCTGTTATAGTTTTGGAGAAAAATGTGTTCATTTCATGTATGCGCGAAATGCCTTAAAAATGGCTTTAAAATGGATTTGGAGCATGGAGACGATTATCTCGGGATTGCAAGATAACCAAACAAAACTTTTAGTGGATTTCTACTTATTTTATTAAATATCATCTCCACCAAACAGGACAAGCTTGCATCTGTTATAGTTTTGGAGAAAAATGTGTTCATTTCATGTATGCGCGAAATGCCTTAAAAATGGCTTTAAAATGGATTTGGAGCATGGAGACGATTATCTCGGGATTGCAAGATAACCAAACAAAACTTTTAGTGGATTTCTACTTATTTTATTAAATATCATCTCCACCAAACAGGACAAGCTTGCATCTGTTATAGTTTTGGAGAAAAATGTGTTCATTTCATGTATGCGCGAAATGCCTTAAAAATGGCTTTAAAATGGATTTGGAGCATGGAGACGATTATCTCGGGATTGCAAGATAACCAAACAAAACTTTTAGTGGATTTCTACTTATTTTATTAAATATCATCTCCACCAAACAGGACAAGCTTGCATGTGTTATAGTTTTGGAGAAAAATGTGTTCATTTCATGTATGCGCAAAATGCCTTTGAAATGGCTTTAAAATGGATTTGGAGCATGGAGACGATTATCTCAGGATGGCAATATAAACAAACGAAACTTTTAGTAGATTTCTACTTATTTTATTAAATATTATCTCCACCAAACAGGACAAGCTTGCATCTGTTATAGTTTTGGAGAAAAATGTGTTCATTTCATGTATGCGCGAAATGCCTTAAAAATGGCTTTAAAATGGATTTGGAGCATGGAGACGATTATCTCGGGATTGCAAGATAACCAAACAAAACTTTTAGTGGATTTCTACTTATTTTATTAAATATCATCTCCACCAAACAGGACAAGCTTGCATCTGTTATAGTTTTGGAGAAAAATGTGTTCATTTCATGTATGCGCGAAATGCCTTAAAAATGGCTTTAAAATGGATTTGGAGCATGGAGACGATTATCTCGGGATTGCAAGATAACCAAACAAAACTTTTAGTGGATTTCTACTTATTTTATTAAATATCATCTCCACCAAACAGGACAAGCTTGCATGTGTTATAGTTTTGGAGAAAAATGTGTTCATTTCATGTATGCGCAAAATGCCTTTGAAATGGCTTTAAAATGGATTTGGAGCATGGAGACGATTATCTCAGGATGGCAATATAAACAAACGAAACTTTTAGTAGATTTCTACTTATTTTATTAAATATTATCTCCACCAAACAGGACAGGCTTGCATCTGTTATAGTTTTGGAGAAAAATGTGTTCATTTCATGTATGCGCGAAATGCCTTAAAAATGGCTTTAAAATGGATTTGGAGCATGGAGACGATTATCTCGGGATTGCAAGATAACCAAACAAAACTTTTAGTGGATTTCTACTTATTTTATTAAATATCATCTCCACCAAACAGGACAAGCTTGCATCTGTTATAGTTTTGGAGAAAAATGTGTTCATTTCATGTATGCGCGAAATGCCTTAAAAATGGCTTTAAAATGGATTTGGAGCATGGAGACGATTATCTCGGGATTGCAAGATAACCAAACAAAACTTTTAGTGGATTTCTACTTATTTTATTAAATATCATCTCCACCAAACAGGACAAGCTTGCATCTGTTATAGTTTTGGAGAAAAATGTGTTCATTTCATGTATGCGCGAAATGCCTTAAAAATGGCTTTAAAATGGATTTGGAGCATGGAGACGATTATCTCGGGATTGCAAGATAACCAAACAAAACTTTTAGTGGATTTCTACTTATTTTATTAAATATCATCTCCACCAAACAGGACAAGCTTGCATCTGTTATAGTTTTGGAGAAAAATGTGTTCATTTCATGTATGCGCGAAATGCCTTAAAAATGGCTTTAAAATGGATTTGGAGCATGGAGACGATTATCTCGGGATTGCAAGATAACCAAACAAAACTTTTAGTGGATTTCTACTTATTTTATTAAATATCATCTCCACCAAACAGGACAAGCTTGCATCTGTTATAGTTTTGGAGAAAAATGTGTTCATTTCATGTATGCGCGAAATGCCTTAAAAATGGCTTTAAAATGGATTTGGAGCATGGAGACGATTATCTCGGGATTGCAAGATAACCAAACAAAACTTTTAGTGGATTTCTACTTATTTTATTAAATATCATCTCCACCAAACAGGACAAGCTTGCATCTGTTATAGTTTTGGAGAAAAATGTGTTCATTTCATGTATGCGCGAAATGCCTTAAAAATGGCTTTAAAATGGATTTGGAGCATGGAGACGATTATCTCGGGATTGCAAGATAACCAAACAAAACTTTTAGTGGATTTCTACTTATTTTATTAAATATCATCTCCACCAAACAGGACAAGCTTGCATGTGTTATAGTTTTGGAGAAAAATGTGTTAATTTCATGTATGCGCAAAATGCCTTTGAAATGGCTTTAAAATGGATTTGGAGCATGGAGACGATTATCTCGGGATTGCAAGATAACCAAACAAAACTTTTAGTGGATTTCTACTTATTTTATTAAATATCATCTCCACCAAACAGGACAAGCTTGCATCTGTTATAGTTTTGGAGAAAAATGTGTTCATTTCATGTATGCGCGAAATGCCTTAAAAATGGCTTTAAAATGGATTTGGAGCATGGAGACGATTATCTCGGGATTGCAAGATAACCAAACAAAACTTTTAGTGGATTTCTACTTATTTTATTAAATATCATCTCCACCAAACAGGACAAGCTTGCATCTGTTATAGTTTTGGAGAAAAATGTGTTCATTTCATGTATGCGCGAAATGCCTTAAAAATGGCTTTAAAATGGATTTGGAGCATGGAGACGATTATCTCGGGATTGCAAGATAACCAAACAAAACTTTTAGTGGATTTCTACTTATTTTATTAAATATCATCTCCACCAAACAGGACAAGCTTGCATCTGTTATAGTTTTGGAGAAAAATGTGTTCATTGCATGTATGCGCGAAATGCCTTAAAAATGGCTTTAAAATGGATTTGGAGCATGGAGACGATTATCTCGGGATTGCAAGATAACCAAACAAAACTTTTAGTGGATTTCTACTTATTTTATTAAATATCATCTCCACCAAACAGGACAAGCTTGCATGTGTTATAGTTTTGGAGAAAAATGTGTTCATTTCATGTATGCGCAAAATGCCTTTGAAATGGCTTTAAAATGGATTTGGAGCATGGAGACGATTATCTCAGGATGGCAATATAAACAAACGAAACTTTTAGTAGATTTCTACTTATTTTATTAAATATTATCTCCACCAAACAGGACAAGCTTGCATCTGTTATAGTTTTGGAGAAAAATGTGTTCATTTCATGTATGCGCGAAATGCCTTAAAAATGGCTTTAAAATGGATTTGGTGCATGGAGACGATTATCTCGGGATTGCAAGATAACCAAACAAAACTTTTAGTGGATTTCTACTTATTTTATTAAATATCATCTCCACCAAACAGGACAAGCTTGCATCTGTTATAGTTTTAAAGAAAAATGTGTTCATTTCATGTATGCGCGAAATGCCTTAAAAATGGCTTTAAAATGGATTTGGAGCATGGAGACGATTATCTCGGGATTGCAATATAACCAAACAAAACTTTTAGTGGATTTCTACTTATTTTATTAAATATCATCTCCACCAAACAGGACAAGCTTGCATCTGTTATAGTTTTGGAGAAAAATGTGTTCATTTCATGTATGCGCGAAATGCCTTAAAAATGGCTTTAAAATGGATTTGGAGCATGGAGACGATTATCTCGGGATTGCAAGATAACCAAACAAAACTTTTAGTGGATTTCTACTTATTTTATTAAATATCATCTCCACCAAACAGGACAAGCTTGCATCTGTTATAGTTTTGGAGAAAAATGTGTTCATTTCATGTATGCGCGAAATGCCTTAAAAATGGCTTTAAAATGGATTTGGAGCATGGAGACGATTATCTCAGGATGGCAATATAAACAAACGAAACTTTTAGTAGATTTCTACTTATTTTATTAAATATTATCTCCACCAAACAGGACAAGCTTGCATCTGTTATAGTTTTGGAGAAAAATGTGTTCATTTCATGTATGCGCGAAATGCCTTAAAAATGGCTTTAAAATGGATTTGGAGCATGGAGACGATTATCTCGGGATTGCAAGATAACCAAACAAAACTTTTAGTGGATTTCTACTTATTTTATTAAATATCATCTCCACCAAACAGGACAAGCTTGCATCTGTTATAGTTTTGGAGAAAAATGTGTTCATTTCATGTATGCGCGAAATGCCTTAAAAATGGCTTTAAAATGGATTTGGAGCATGGAGACGATTATCTCGGGATTGCAAGATAACCAAACAAAACTTTTAGTGGATTTCTACTTATTTTATTAAATATCATCTCCACCAAACAGGACAAGCTTGCATCTGTTATAGTTTTGGAGAAAAATGTGTTAATTTCATGTATGCGCGAAATGCCTTAAAAATGGCTTTAAAATGGATTTGGAGCATGGAGACGATTATCTCGGGATTGCAAGATAACCAAACAAAACTTTTAGTGGATTTCTACTTATTTTATTAAATATCATCTCCACCAAACAGGACAAGCTTGCATGTGTTATAGTTTTGGAGAAAAATGTGTTCATTTCATGTATGCGCAAAATGCCTTTGAAATGGCTTTAAAATGGATTTGGAGCATGGAGACGATTATCTCAGGATGGCAATATAAACAAACGAAACTTTTAGTAGATTTCTACTTATTTTATTAAATATTATCTCCACCAAACAGGACAAGCTTGCATCTGTTATAGTTTTGGAGAAAAATGTGTTCATTTCATGTATGCGCGAAATGCCTTAAAAATGGCTTTAAAATGGATTTGGAGCATGGAGACGATTATCTCGGGATTGCAAGATAACCAAACAAAACTTTTAGTGGATTTCTACTTATTTTATTAAATATCATCTCCACCAAACAGGACAAGCTTGCATCTGTTATAGTTTTGGAGAAAAATGTGTTCATTTCATGTATGCGCGAAATGCCTTAAAAATGGCTTTAAAATGGATTTGGAGCATGGAGACGATTATCTCGGGATTGCAAGATAACCAAACAAAACTTTTAGTGGATTTCTACTTATTTTATTAAATATCATCTCCACCAAACAGGACAAGCTTGCATGTGTTATAGTTTTGGAGAAAAATGTGTTCATTTCATGTATGCGCAAAATGCCTTTGAAATGGCTTTAAAATGGATTTGGAGCATGGAGACGATTATCTCAGGATGGCAATATAAACAAACGAAACTTTTAGTAGATTTCTACTTATTTTATTAAATATTATCTCCACCAAACAGGACAAGCTTGCATCTGTTATAGTTTTGGAGAAAAATGTGTTCATTTCATGTATGCGCGAAATGCCTTAAAAATGGCTTTAAAATGGATTTGGAGCATGGAGACGATTATCTCGGGATTGCAAGATAACCAAACAAAACTTTTAGTGGATTTCTACTTATGTTATTAAATATCATCTCCACCAAACAGGACAAGCTTGCATCTGTTATAGTTTTGGAGAAAAATGTGTTCATTTCATGTATGCGCGAAATGCCTTAAAAATGGCTTTAAAATGGATTTGGAGCATGGAGACGATTATCTCGGGATTGCAAGATAACCAAACAAAACTTTTAGTGGATTTCTACTTATTTTATTAAATATCATCTCCACCAAACAGGACAAGCTTGCATGTGTTATAGTTTTGGAGAAAAATGTGTTCATTTCATGTGTGCGCAAAATGCCTTTGAAATGGCTTTAAAATGGATTTGGAGCATGGAGACGATTATCTCAGGATGGCAATATAAACAAACGAAACTTTTAGTAGATTTCTACTTATTTTATTAAATATTATCTCCACCAAACAGGACAAGCTTGCATCTGTTATAGTTTTGGAGAAAAATGTGTTCATTTCATGTATGCGCGAAATGCCTTAAAAATGGCTTTAAAATGGATTTGGAGCATGGAGACGATTATCTCGGGATTGCAAGATAACCAAACAAAACTTTTAGTGGATTTCTACTTATTTTATTAAATATCATCTCCACCAAACAGGACAAGCTTGCATCTGTTATAGTTTTGGAGAAAAATGTGTTCATTTCATGTATGCGCGAAATGCCTTAAAAATGGCTTTAAAATGGATTTGGAGCATGGAGACGATTATCTCGGGATTGCAAGATAACCAAACAAAACTTTTAGTGGATTTCTACTTATTTTATTAAATATCATCTCCACCAAACAGGACAAGCTTGCATCTGTTATAGTTTTGGAGAAAAATGTGTTCATTTCATGTATGCGCGAAATGCCTTAAAAATGGCTTTAAAATGGATTTGGAGCATGGAGACGATTATCTAGGGATTGCAAGATAACCAAACAAAACTTTTAGTGGATTTCTACTTATTTTATTAAATATCATCTCCACCAAACAGGACAAGCTTGCATCTGTTATAGTTTTGGAGAAAAATGTGTTCATTTCATGTATGCGCGAAATGCCTTAAAAATGGCTTTAAAATGGATTTGGAGCATGGAGACGATTATCTCGGGATTGCAAGATAACCAAACAAAACTTTTAGTGGATTTCTACTTATTTTATTAAATATCATCTCCACCAAACAGGACAAGCTTGCATCTGTTATAGTTTTGGAGAAAAATGTGTTCATTTCATGTATGCGCGAAATGCCTTAAAAATGGCTTTAAAATGGATTTAGAGCATGGAGACGATTATCTCGGGATTGCAAGATAACCAAACAAAACTTTTAGTGGATTTCTACTTATTTTATTAAATATCATCTCCACCAAACAGGACAAGCTTGCATCTGTTATAGTTTTGGAGAAAAATGTGTTCATTTCATGTATGCGCGAAATGCCTTAAAAATGGCTTTAAAATGGATTTGGAGCATGGAGACGATTATCTCGGGATTGCAAGATAACCAAACAAAACGTTTAGTGGATTTCTACTTATTTTATTAAATATCATCTCCACCAAACAGGACAAGCTTGCATGTGTTATAGTTTTGGAGAAAAATGTGTTAATTTCATGTATGCGCAAAATGCCTTTGAAATGGCTTTAAAATGGATTTGGAGCATGGAGACGATTATCTCGGGATTGCAAGATAACCAAACAAAACTTTTAGTGGATTTCTACTTATTTTATTAAATATCATCTCCACCAAACAGGACAAGCTTGCATCTGTTATAGTTTTGGAGAAAAATGTGTTCATTTCATGTATGCGCGAAATGCCTTAAAAATGGCTTTAAAATGGATTTGGAGCATGGAGACGATTATCTCGGGATTGCAAGATAACCAAACAAAACTTTTAGTGGATTTCTACTTATTTTATTAAATATCATCTCCACCAAACAGGACAAGCTTGCATCTGTTATAGTTTTGGAGAAAAATGTGTTCATTTCATGTATGCGCGAAATGCCTTAAAAATGGCTTTAAAATGGATTTGGAGCATGGAGACGATTATCTCGGGATTGCAAGATAACCAAACAAAACTTTTAGTGGATTTCTACTTATTTTATTAAATATCATCTCCACCAAACAGGACAAGCTTGCATGTGTTATAGTTTTGGAGAAAAATGTGTTCATTTCATGTATGCGCAAAATGCCTTTGAAATGGCTTTAAAATGGATTTGGAGCATGGAGACGATTATCTCAGGATGGCAATATAAACAAACGAAACTTTTAGTAGATTTCTACTTATTTTATTAAATATTATCTCCACCAAACAGGACAAGCTTGCATCTGTTATAGTTTTGGAGAAAAATGTGTTCATTTCATGTATGCGCGAAATGCCTTAAAAATGGCTTTAAAATGGATTTGGAGCATGGAGACGATTATCTCGGGATTGCAAGATAACCAAACAAAACTTTTAGTGGATTTATACTTATTTTATTAAATATCATCTCTACCAAACAGGACAAGCTTGCATCTGTTATAGTTTTGGAGAAAAATGTGTTCATTTCATGTATGCGCGAAATGCCTTAAAAATGGCTTTAAAATGGATTTGGAGCATGGAGACGATTATCTCGGGATTGCAAGATAACCAAACAAAACTTTTAGTGGATTTCTACTTATTTTATTAAATATCATCTCCACCAAACAGGACAAGCTTGCATGTGTTATAGTTTTGGAGAAAAATGTGTTCATTTCATGTATGCGCAAAATGCCTTTGAAATGGCTTTAAAATGGATTTGGAGCATGGAGACGATTATCTCAGGATGGCAATATAAACAAACGAAACTTTTAGTAGATTTCTACTTATTTTATTAAATATTATCTCCACCAAACAGGACAAGCTTGCATCTGTTATAGTTTTGGAGAAAAATGTGTTCATTTCATGTATGCGCGAAATGCCTTAAAAATGGCTTTAAAATGGATTTGGAGCATGGAGACGATTATCTCGGGATTGCAAGATAACCAAACAAAACTTTTAGTGGATTTCTACTTATTTTATTAAATATCATCTCCACCAAACAGGACAAGCTTGCATGTGTTATAGTTTTGGAGAAAAATGTGTTCATTTCATGTGTGCGCAAAATGCCTTTGAAATGGCTTTAAAATGGATTTGGAGCATGGAGACGATTATCTCAGGATGGCAATATAAACAAACGAAACTTTTAGTAGATTTCTACTTATTTTATTAAATATTATCTCCACCAAACAGGACAAGCTTGCATCTGTTATAGTTTTGGAGAAAAATGTGTTCATTTCATGTATGCGCGAAATGCCTTAAAAATGGCTTTAAAATGGATTTGGAGCATGGAGACGATTATCTCGGGATTGCAAGATAACCAAACAAAACTTTTAGTGGATTTCTACTTATTTTATTAAATATCATCTCCACCAAACAGGACAAGCTTGCATCTGTTATAGTTTTGGAGAAAAATGTGTTCATTTCATGTATGCGCGAAATGCCTTAAAAATGGCTTTAAAATGGATTTGGAGCATGGAGACGATTATCTCGGGATTGCAAGATAACCAAACAAAACTTTTAGTGGATTTCTACTTATTTTATTAAATATCATCTCCACCAAACAGGACAAGCTTGCATCTGTTATAGTTTTGGAGAAAAATGTGTTCATTTCATGTATGCGCGAAATGCCTTAAAAATGGCTTTAAAATGGATTTGGAGCATGGAGACGATTATCTAGGGATTGCAAGATAACCAAACAAAACTTTTAGTGGATTTCTACTTATTTTATTAAATATCATCTCCACCAAACAGGACAAGCTTGCATCTGTTATAGTTTTGGAGAAAAATGTGTTAATTTCATGTATGCGCGAAATGCCTTAAAAATGGCTTTAAAATGGATTTGGAGCATGGAGACGATTATCTCGGGATTGCAAGATAACCAAACAAAACTTTTAGTGGATTTCTACTTATTTTATTAAATATCATCTCCACCAAACAGGACAAGCTTGCATCTGTTATAGTTTTGGAGAAAAATGTGTTCATTTCATGTATGCGCGAAATGCCTTAAAAATGGCTTTAAAATGGATTTAGAGCATGGAGACGATTATCTCGGGATTGCAAGATAACCAAACAAAACTTTTAGTGGATTTCTACTTATTTTATTAAATATCATCTCCACCAAACAGGACAAGCTTGCATCTGTTATAGTTTTGGAGAAAAATGTGTTCATTTCATGTATGCGCGAAATGCCTTAAAAATGGCTTTAAAATGGATTTGGAGCATGGAGACGATTATCTCGGGATTGCAAGATAACCAAACAAATAGTTTAGTGGATTTCTACTTATTTTATTAAATATCATCTCCACCAAACAGGACAAGCTTGCATGTGTTATAGTTTTGGAGAAAAATGTGTTAATTTCATGTATGCGCAAAATGCCTTTGAAATGGCTTTAAAATGGATTTGGAGCATGGAGACGATTATCTCGGGATTGCAAGATAACCAAACAAAACTTTTAGTGGATTTCTACTTATTTTATTAAATATCATCTCCACCAAACAGGACAAGCTTGCATCTGTTATAGTTTTGGAGAAAAATGTGTTCATTTCATGTATGCGCGAAATGCCTTAAAAATGGCTTTAAAATGGATTTGGAGCATGGAGACGATTATCTCGGGATTGCAAGATAACCAAACAAAACTTTTAGTGGATTTCTACTTATTTTATTAAATATCATCTCCACCAAACAGGACAAGCTTGCATCTGTTATAGTTTTGGAGAAAAATGTGTTCATTTCATGTATGCGCGAAATGCCTTAAAAATGGCTTTAAAATGGATTTGGAGCATGGAGACGATTATCTCGGGATTGCAAGATAACCAAACAAAACTTTTAGTGGATTTCTACTTATTTTATTAAATATCATCTCCACCAAACAGGACAAGCTTGCATCTGTTATAGTTTTGGAGAAAAATGTGTTCATTTCATGTATGCGCGAAATGCCTTAAAAATGGCTTTAAAATGGATTTGGAGCATGGAGACGATTATCTCAGGATGGCAATATAAACAAACGAAACTTTTAGTAGATTTCTACTTATTTTATTAAATATTATCTCCACCAAACAGGACAAGCTTGCATCTGTTATAGTTTTGGAGAAAAATGTGTTCATTTCATGTATGCGCGAAATGCCTTAAAAATGGCTTTAAAATGGATTTGGAGCATGGAGACGATTATCTCGGGATTGCAAGATAACCAAACAAAACTTTTAGTGGATTCCTACTTATTTTATTAAATATCATCTCCACCAAACAGGACAAGCTTGCATCTGTTATAGTTTTGGAGAAAAATGTGTTCATTTCATGTATGCGCGAAATGCCTTAAAAATGGCTTTAAAATGGATTTGGAGCATGGAGACGATTATCTCGGGATTGCAAGATAACCAAACAAAACTTTTAGTGGATTTCTACTTATTTTATTAAATATCATCTCCACCAAACAGGACAAGCTTGCATCTGTTATAGTTTTGGAGAAAAATGTGTTCATTTCATGTATGCGCGAAATGCCTTAAAAATGGCTTTAAAATGGATTTGGAGCATGGAGACGATTATCTCGGGATTGCAAGATAACCAAACAAAACTTTTAGTGGATTTCTACTTATTTTATTAAATATCATCTCCACCAAACAGGACAAGCTTGCATCTGTTATAGTTTTGGAGAAAAATGTGTTAATTTCATGTATGCGCGAAATGCCTTAAAAATGGCTTTAAAATGGATTTGGAGCATGGAGACGATTATCTCGGGATTGCAAGATAACCAAACAAAACTTTTAGTGGATTTCTACTTATTTTATTAAATATCATCTCCACCAAACAGGACAAGCTTGCATCTGTTATAGTTTTGGAGAAAAATGTGTTCATTTCATGTATGCGCGAAATGCCTTAAAAATGGCTTTAAAATGGATTTGGAGCATGGAGACGATTATCTCGGGATTGCAAGATAACCAAACAAAACTTTTAGTGGATTTCTACTTATTTTATTAAATATCATCTCCACCAAACAGGACAAGCTTGCATCTGTTATAGTTTTGGAGAAAAATGTGTTCATTTCATGTATGCGCGAAATGCCTTAAAAATGGCTTTAAAATGGATTTGGAGCATGGAGACGATTATCTCGGGATTGCAAGATAACCAAACAAAACTTTTAGTGGATTTCTACTTATTTTATTAAATATCATCTCCACCGAACAGGACAAGCTTGCATCTGTTATAGTTTTGGAGAAAAATGTGTTCATTTCATGTATGCGCGAAATGCCTTAAAAATGGCTTTAAAATGGATTTGGAGCATGGAGACGATTATCTCGGGATTGCAAGATAACCAAACAAAACTTTTAGTGGATTTCTACTTATTTTATTAAATATCATCTCCACCAAACAGGACAAGCTTGCATCTGTTATAGTTTTGGAGAAAAATGTGTTCATTTCATGTATGCGCGAAATGCCTTAAAAATGGCTTTAAAATGGATTTGGAGCATGGAGACGATTATCTAGGGATTGCAAGATAACCAAACAAAACTTTTAGTGGATTTCTACTTATTTTATTAAATATCATCTCCACCAAACAGGACAAGCTTGCATCTGTTATAGTTTTGGAGAAAAATGTGTTAATTTCATGTATGCGCGAAATGCCTTAAAAATGGCTTTAAAATGGATTTGGAGCATGGAGACGATTATCTCGGGATTGCAAGATAACCAAACAAAACTTTTAGTGGATTTCTACTTATTTTATTAAATATCATCTCCACCAAACAGGACAAGCTTGCATCTGTTATAGTTTTGGAGAAAAATGTGTTCATTTCATGTATGCGCGAAATGCCTTAAAAATGGCTTTAAAATGGATTTAGAGCATGGAGACGATTATCTCGGGATTGCAAGATAACCAAACAAAACTTTTAGTGGATTTCTACTTATTTTATTAAATATCATCTCCACCAAACAGGACAAGCTTGCATCTGTTATAGTTTTGGAGAAAAATGTGTTCATTTCATGTATGCGCGAAATGCCTTAAAAATGGCTTTAAAATGGATTTGGAGCATGGAGACGATTATCTCGGGATTGCAAGATAACCAAACAAATAGTTTAGTGGATTTCTACTTATTTTATTAAATATCATCTCCACCAAACAGGACAAGCTTGCATGTGTTATAGTTTTGGAGAAAAATGTGTTAATTTCATGTATGCGCAAAATGCCTTTGAAATGGCTTTAAAATGGATTTGGAGCATGGAGACGATTATCTCGGGATTGCAAGATAACCAAACAAAACTTTTAGTGGATTTCTACTTATTTTATTAAATATCATCTCCACCAAACAGGACAAGCTTGCATCTGTTATAGTTTTGGAGAAAAATGTGTTCATTTCATGTATGCGCGAAATGCCTTAAAAATGGCTTTAAAATGGATTTGGAGCATGGAGACGATTATCTCGGGATTGCAAGATAACCAAACAAAACTTTTAGTGGATTTCTACTTATTTTATTAAATATCATCTCCACCAAACAGGACAAGCTTGCATCTGTTATAGTTTTGGAGAAAAATGTGTTCATTTCATGTATGCGCGAAATGCCTTAAAAATGGCTTTAAAATGGATTTGGAGCATGGAGACGATTATCTCGGGATTGCAAGATAACCAAACAAAACTTTTAGTGGATTTCTACTTATTTTATTAAATATCATCTCCACCAAACAGGACAAGCTTGCATCTGTTATAGTTTTGGAGAAAAATGTGTTCATTTCATGTATGCGCGAAATGCCTTAAAAATGGCTTTAAAATGGATTTGGAGCATGGAGACGATTATCTCAGGATGGCAATATAAACAAACGAAACTTTTAGTAGATTTCTACTTATTTTATTAAATATTATCTCCACCAAACAGGACAAGCTTGCATCTGTTATAGTTTTGGAGAAAAATGTGTTCATTTCATGTATGCGCGAAATGCCTTAAAAATGGCTTTAAAATGGATTTGGAGCATGGAGACGATTATCTCGGGATTGCAAGATAACCAAACAAAACTTTTAGTGGATTCCTACTTATTTTATTAAATATCATCTCCACCAAACAGGACAAGCTTGCATCTGTTATAGTTTTGGAGAAAAATGTGTTCATTTCATGTATGCGCGAAATGCCTTAAAAATGGCTTTAAAATGGATTTGGAGCATGGAGACGATTATCTCGGGATTGCAAGATAACCAAACAAAACTTTTAGTGGATTTCTACTTATTTTATTAAATATCATCTCCACCAAACAGGACAAGCTTGCATCTGTTATAGTTTTGGAGAAAAATGTGTTCATTTCATGTATGCGCGAAATGCCTTAAAAATGGCTTTAAAATGGATTTGGAGCATGGAGACGATTATCTCGGGATTGCAAGATAACCAAACAAAACTTTTAGTGGATTTCTACTTATTTTATTAAATATCATCTCCACCAAACAGGACAAGCTTGCATCTGTTATAGTTTTGGAGAAAAATGTGTTAATTTCATGTATGCGCGAAATGCCTTAAAAATGGCTTTAAAATGGATTTGGAGCATGGAGACGATTATCTCGGGATTGCAAGATAACCAAACAAAACTTTTAGTGGATTTCTACTTATTTTATTAAATATCATCTCCACCAAACAGGACAAGCTTGCATCTGTTATAGTTTTGGAGAAAAATGTGTTCATTTCATGTATGCGCGAAATGCCTTAAAAATGGCTTTAAAATGGATTTGGAGCATGGAGACGATTATCTCGGGATTGCAAGATAACCAAACAAAACTTTTAGTGGATTTCTACTTATTTTATTAAATATCATCTCCACCAAACAGGACAAGCTTGCATCTGTTATAGTTTTGGAGAAAAATGTGTTCATTTCATGTATGCGCGAAATGCCTTAAAAATGGCTTTAAAATGGATTTGGAGCATGGAGACGATTATCTCGGGATTGCAAGATAACCAAACAAAACTTTTAGTGGATTTCTACTTATTTTATTAAATATCATCTCCACCGAACAGGACAAGCTTGCATCTGTTATAGTTTTGGAGAAAAATGTGTTCATTTCATGTATGCGCGAAATGCCTTAAAAATGGCTTTAAAATGGATTTGGAGCATGGAGACGATTATCTCGGGATTGCAAGATAACCAAACAAAACTTTTAGTGGATTTCTACTTATTTTATTAAATATCATCTCCACCAAACAGGACAAGCTTGCATGTGTTATAGTTTTGGAGAAAAATGTGTTCATTTCATGTATGCGCAAAATGCCTTTGAAATGGCTTTTAAATGGATTTGGAGCATGGAGACGATTATCTCAGGATGGCAATATAAACAAACGAAACTTTTAGTAGATTTCTACTTATTTTATTAAATATTATCTCCACCAAACAGGACAAGCTTGCATCTGTTATAGTTTTGGAGAAAAATGTGTTCATTTCATGTATGCGCGAAATGCCTTAAAAATGGCTTTAAAATTGATTTGGAGCATGGAGACGATTATCTCGGGATTGCAAGATAACCAAACAAAACTTTTAGTGGATTTCTACTTATTTTATTAAATATCATCTCCACCAAACAGGACAAGCTTGCATCTGTTATAGTTTTGGAGAAAAATGTGTTCATTTCATGTATGCGCGAAATGCCTTAAAAATGGCTTTAAAATGGATTTGGAGCATGGAGACGATTATCTCGGGATTGCAAGATAACCAAACAAAACGTTTAGTGGATTTCTACTTATTTTATTAAATATCATCTCCACCAAACAGGACAAGCTTGCATGTGTTATAGTTTTGGTGAAAAATGTGTTCATTTCATGTATGCGCAAAATGCCTTTAAAATGGCTTTAAAATGGATTTGGAGCATAGAGACGATTATCTCAGGATGGCAATATAAACAAACGAAACTTTTAGTAGATTTCTACTTATTTTATTAAATATTATCTCCACCAAACAGGACAAGCTTGCACCTGTTATAGTTTTGGAGAAAAATGTGTTCATTTCATGTATGCGCGAAATGCCTTAAAAATGGCTTTAAAATGGATTTGGAGCATGGAGACGATTATCTCGGGATTGCAAGATAACCAAACAAAACTTTTAGTGGATTTCTACTTATTTTATTAAATATCATCTCCACCAAACAGGACAAGCTTGCATGTGTTATAGTTTTGGAGAAAAATGTGTTCATTTCATGTATGCGCAAAATGCCTTTGAAATGGCTTTAAAATGGATTTGGAGCATGGAGACGATTATCTCAGGATGGCAATATAAACAAACGAAACTTTTAGTAGATTTCTACTTATTTTATTAAATATTATCTCCACCAAACAGGACAAGCTTGCATCTGTTATAGTTTTGGAGAAAAATGTGTTCATTTCATGTATGCGCGAAATGCCTTAAAAATGGCTTTAAAATGGATTTGGAGCATGGAGACGATTATCTCGGGATTGCAAGATAACCAAACAAAACTTTTAGTGGATTTCTACTTATTTTAATTAATATCATCTCCACCAAACAGGACAAGCTTGCATCTGTTATAGTTTTGGAGAAAAATGTGTTCATTTCATGTATGCGCGAAATGCCTTAAAAATGGCTTTAAAATGGATTTGGAGCATGGAGACGATTATCTCGGGATTGCAAGATAACCAAACAAAACTTTTAGTGGATTTCTACTTATTTTATTAAATATCATCTCCACCAAACAGGACAAGCTTGCATCTGTTATAGTTTTGGAGAAAAATGTGTTCATTTCATGTATGCGCGAAATGCCTTAAAAATGGCTTTAAAATGGATTTGGAGCATGGAGACGATTATCTCGGGATTGCAAGATAACCAAACAAAACTTTTAGTGGATTTCTACTTATTTTATTAAATATCATCTCCACCAAACAGGACAAGCTTGCATCTGTTATAGTTTTGGAGAAAAATGTGTTCATTTCATGTATGCGCGAAATGCCTTAAAAATGGCTTTAAAATGGATTTGGAGCATGGAGACGATTATCTCGGGATTGCAAGATAACCAAACAAAACTTTTAGTGGATTTCTACTTATTTTATTAAATATCATCTCCACCAAACAGGACAAGCTTGCATCTGTTATAGTTTTGGAGAAAAATGTGTTCATTTCATGTATGCGCGAAATGCCTTAAAAATGGCTTTAAAATGGATTTGGAGCATGGAGACGATTATCTCGGGATTGCAATATAACCAAACAAAACTTTTAGTGGATTTCTACTTATTTTATTAAATATCATCTCCACCAAACAGGACAAGCTTGCATCTGTTATAGTTTTGGAGAAAAATGTGTTCATTTCATGTATGCGCGAAATGCCTTAAAAATGGCTTTAAAATGGATTTGGAGCATGGAGACGATTATCTCGGGATTGCAAGATAACCAAACAAAACTTTTAGTGGATTTCTACTTATTTTATTAAATATCATCTCCACCAAACAGGACAAGCTTGCATCTGTTATAGTTTTGGAGAAAAATGTGTTCATTTCATGTATGCGCGAAATGCCTTAAAAATGGCTTTAAAATGGATTTGGAGCATGGAGACGATTATCTCGGGATTGCAAGATAACCAAACAAAACTTTTAGTGGATTTCTACTTATTTTATTAAATATCATCTCCACCAAACAGGACAAGCTTGCATCTGTTATAGTTTTGGAGAAAAATGTGTTCATTTCATGTATGCGCGAAATGCCTTAAAAATGGCTTTAAAATGGATTTGGAGCATGGAGACGATTATCTCGGGATTGCAAGATAACCAAACAAAACTTTTAGTAGATTTCTACTTATTTTATTAAATATCATCTCCACCAAACAGGACAAGCTTGCATCTGTTATAGTTTTGGAGAAAAATGTGTTCATTTCTTGTATGCGCGAAATGCCTTAAAAATGGCTTTAAAATGGATTTCGAGCATGGAGACGATTATCTCGGGATTGCAAGATAACCAAACAAAACTTTTAGTGGATTTCTACTTATTTTATTAAATATCATCTCCACCAAACAGGACAAGCTTGCATCTGTTATAGTTTTGGAGAAAAATGTGTTCATTTCATGTATGCGCGAAATGCCTTAAAAATGGCTTTAAAATGGATTTGGAGCATGGAGACGATTATCTCGGGATTGCAAGATAACCAAACAAAACTTTTAGTGGATTTCTACTTATTTTATTAAATATCATCTCCACCAAACAGGACAAGCTTGCATCTGTTATAGTTTTGGAGAAAAATGTGTTCATTTCATGTATGCGCGAAATGCCTTAAAAATGGCTTTAAAATGGATTTGGAGCATGGAGACGATTATCTCGGGATTGCAATATAACCAAACAAAACTTTTAGTGGATTTCTACTTATTTTATTAAATATCATCTTCACCAAACAGGACAAGCTTGCATCTGTTATAGTTTTGGAGAAAAATGTGTTCATTTCATGTATGCGCGAAATGCCTTAAAAATGGCTTTAAAATGGATTTGGAGCATGGAGACGATTATCTCGGGATTGCAAGATAACCAAACAAAACTTTTAGTGGATTTCTACTTATTTTATTAAATATCATCTCCACCAAACAGGACAAGCTTGCATCTGTTATAGTTTTGGAGAAAAATGTGTTCATTTCATGTATGCGCGAAATGCCTTAAAAATGGCTTTAAAATGGATTTGGAGCATGGAGACGATTATCTCGGGATTGCAAGATAACCAAATAAAACTTTTAGTGGATTTCTACTTATTTTATTAAATATCATCTCCACCAAACAGGACAAGCTTGCATCTGTTATAGTTTTGGAGAAAAATGTGTTCATTTCATGTATGCGCGAAATGCCTTAAAAATGGCTTTAAAATGGATTTGGAGCATGGAGACGATTATCTCGGGATTGCAAGATAACCAAACAAAACTTTTAGTGGATTTCTACTTATTTTATTAAATATCATCTCCACCAAACAGGACAAGCTTGCATGTGTTATAGTTTTGGAGAAAAATGTGTTCATTTCATGTATGCGCAAAATGCCTTTGAAATGGCTTTTAAATGGATTTGGAGCATGGAGACGATTATCTCAGGATGGCAATATAAACAAACGAAACTTTTAGTAGATTTCTACTTATTTTATTAAATATTATCTCCACCAAACAGGACAAGCTTGCATCTGTTATAGTTTTGGAGAAAAATGTGTTCATTTCATGTATGCGCGAAATGCCTTAAAAATGGCTTTAAAATTGATTTGGAGCATGGAGACGATTATCTCGGGATTGCAAGATAACCAAACAAAACTTTTAGTGGATTTCTACTTATTTTATTAAATATCATCTCCACCAAACAGGACAAGCTTGCATCTGTTATAGTTTTGGAGAAAAATGTGTTCATTTCATGTATGCGCGAAATGCCTTAAAAATGGCTTTAAAATGGATTTTGAGCATGGAGACGATTATCTCGGGATTGCAAGATAACCAAACAAAACTTTTAGTGGATTTCTACTTATTTTATTAAATATCATCTCCACCAAACAGGACAAGCTTGCATGTGTTATAGTTTTGGAGAAAAATGTGTTCATTTCATGTATGCGCAAAATGCCTTTAAAATGGCTTTAAAATGGATTTGGAGCATGGAGACGATTATCTCAGGATGGCAATATAAACAAACGAAACTTTTAGTAGATTTCTACTTATTTTATTAAATATTATCTCCACCAAACAGGACAAGCTTGCATCTGTTATAGTTTTGGAGAAAAATGTGTTCATTTCATGTATGCGCGAAATGCCTTAAAAATGGCTTTAAAATGGATTTGGAGCATGGAGAAAATTATCTCGGGATTGCAAGATAACCAAACAAAACTTTTAGTGGATTTCTACTTATTTTATTAAATATCATCTCCACCAAACAGGACAAGCTTGCATCTGTTATAGTTTTGGAGAAAAATGTGTTCATTTCATGTATGCGCGAAATGCCTTAAAAATGGCTTTAAAATGGATTTGGAGCATGGAGACGATTATCTCGGGATTGCAAGATAACCAAACAAAACTTTTAGTGGATTTCTACTTATTTTATTAAATATCATCTCCACCAAACAGGACAAGCTTGCATCTGTTATAGTTTTGGAGAAAAATGTGTTCATTTCATGTATGCGCGAAATGCCTTAAAAATGGCTTTAAAATGGATTTGGAGCATGGAGACGATTATCTCGGGATTGCAAGATAACCAAACAAAACTTTTAGTGGATTTCTACTTATTTTATTAAATATCATCTCCACCAAACAGGACAAGCTTGCATCTGTTATAGTTTTGGAGAAAAATGTGTTCATTTCATGTATGCGCGAAATGCCTTAAAAATGGCTTTAAAATGGATTTGGAGCATGGAGACGATTATCTCGGGATTGCAAGATAACCAAACAAAACTTTTAGTGGATTTCTACTTATTTTATTAAATATCATCTCCACCAAACAGGACAAGCTTGCATCTGTTATAGTTTTGGAGAAAAATGTGTTCATTTCATGTATGCGCGAAATGCCTTAAAAATGGCTTTAAAATGGATTTGGAGCATGGAGACGATTATCTCGGGATTGCAATATAACCAAACAAAACTTTTAGTGGATTTCTACTTATTTTATTAAATATCATCTCCACCAAACAGGACAAGCTTGCATCTGTTATAGTTTTGGAGAAAAATGTGTTCATTTCATGTATGCGCGAAATGCCTTAAAAATGGCTTTAAAATGGATTTGGAGCATGGAGACGATTATCTCGGGATTGCAAGATAACCAAACAAAACTTTTAGTGGATTTCTACTTATTTTATTAAATATCATCTCCACCAAACAGGACAAGCTTGCATCTGTTATAGTTTTGGAGAAAAATGTGTTCATTTCATGTATGCGCGAAATGCCTTAAAAATGGCTTTAAAATGGATTTGGAGCATGGAGACGATTATCTCGGGATTGCAAGATAACCAAACAAAACTTTTAGTGGATTTCTACTTATTTTATTAAATATCATCTCCACCAAACAGGACAAGCTTGCATCTGTTATAGTTTTGGAGAAAAATGTGTTCATTTCATGTATGCGCGAAATGCCTTAAAAATGGCTTTAAAATGGATTTGGAGCATGGAGACGATTATCTCGGGATTGCAAGATAACCAAACAAAACTTTTAGTGGATTTCTACTTATTTTATTAAATATCATCTCCACCAAACAGGACAAGCTTGCATCTGTTATAGTTTTGGAGAAAAATGTGTTCATTTCATGTATGCGCGAAATGCCTTAAAAATGGCTTTAAAATGGATTTCGAGCATGGAGACGATTATCTCGGGATTGCAAGATAACCAAACAAAACTTTTAGTGGATTTCTACTTATTTTATTAAATATCATCTCCACCAAACAGGACAAGCTTGCATCTGTTATAGTTTTGGAGAAAAATGTGTTCAGTTCATGTATGCGCGAAATGCCTTAAAAATGGCTTTAAAATGGATTTGGAGCATGGAGACGATTATCTCGGGATTGCAATATAACCAAACAAAACTTTTAGTGGATTTCTACTTATTTTATTAAATATCATCTCCACCAAACAGGACAAGCTTGCATCTGTTATAGTTTTGGAGAAAAATGTGTTCATTTCATGTATGCGCGAAATGCCTTAAAAATGGCTTTAAAATGGATTTGGAGCATGGAGACGATTATCTCGGGATTGCAAGATAACCAAACAAAACCTTTAGTGGATTTCTACTTATTTTACTAAATATCATCTCCACCAAACAGGACAAGCTTGCATCTGTTATAGTTTTGGAGAAAAATGTGTTCATTTCATGTATGCGCGAAATGGCTTAAAAATGGCTTTAAAATGGATTTGGAGCATGGAGACGATTATCTCGGGATTGCAAGATAACCAAACAAAACTTTTAGTGGATTTCTACTTATTTTATTAAATATCATCTCCACCAAACAGGACAAGCTTGCATGTGTTATAGTTTTGGAGAAAAATGTGTTCATTTCATGTATGCGCAAAATGCCTTTGAAATGGCTTTAAAATTGATTTTGGAGCATGGAGACGATTATCTCAGGATGGCAATATAAACAAACAAAACTTTTAGTAGATTTCTACTTATTTTATTAAATATTATCTCCACCAAACAGGACAAGCTTGCATCTGTTATAGTTTTGGAGAAAAATGTGTTCATTTCATGTATGCGCGAAATGCCTTAAAAATGGCTTTAAAATGGATTTGGAGCATGGAGACGATTATCTCGGGATTGCAAGATAACCAAACAAAACTTTTAGTGGATTTCTACTTATTTTATTAAATATCATCTCCACCAAACAGGACAAGCTTGCATCTGTTATAGTTTTGGAGAAAAATGTGTTCATTTCATGTATGCGCGAAATGCCTTAAAAATGGCTTTAAAATGGATTTGGAGCATGGAGACGATTATCTCGGGATTGCAAGATAACCAAACAAAACTTTTAGTGGATTTCTACTTATTTTATTAAATATCATCTCCACCAAACAGGACAAGCTTGCATCTGTTATAGTTTTGGAGAAAAATGTGTTCATTTCATGTATGCGCGAAATGCCTTAAAAATGGCTTTAAAATGGATTTGGAGCATGGAGACGATTATCTCGGGATTGCAAGATAACCAAACAAAACTTTTAGTGGATTTCTACTTATTTTATTAAATATCATCTCCACCAAACAGGACAAGCTTGCATCTGTTATAGTTTTGGAGAAAAATGTGTTCATTTCATGTATGCGCGAAATGCCTTAAAAATGGCTTTAAAATGGATTTGGAGCATGGAGACGATTATCTCGGGATTGCAAGATAACCAAACAAAACTTTTAGTGGATTTCTACTTATTTTATTAAATATCATCTCCACCAAACAGGACAAGCTTGCATCTGTTATAGTTTTGGAGAAAAATGTGTTCATTTCATGTATGCGCGAAATGCCTTAAAAATGGCTTTAAAATGGATTTGGAGCATGGAGACGATTATCTCGGGATTGCAAGATAACCAAACAAAACTTTTAGTGGATTTCTACTTATTTTATTAAATATCATCTCCACCAAACAGGACAAGCTTGCATCTGTTATAGTTTTGGAGAAAAATGTGTTCATTTCATGTATGCGCGAAATGCCTTAAAAATGGCTTTAAAATGGATTTGGAGCATGGAGACGATTATCTCGGGATTGCAAGATAACCAAACAAAACTTTTAGTGGATTTCTACTTATTTTATTAAATATCATCTCCACCAAACAGGACAAGCTTGCATCTGTTATAGTTTTGGAGAAAAATGTGTTCATTTCATGTATGCGCGAAATGCCTTAAAAATGGCTTTAAAATGGATTTGGAGCATGGAGACGATTATCTCGGGATTGCAAGATAACCAAACAAAACTTTTAGTAGATTTCTACTTATTTTATTAAATATCATCTCCACCAAACAGGACAAGCTTGCATCTGTTATAGTTTTGGAGAAAAATGTGTTCATTTCATGTATGCGCGAAATGCCTTAAAAATGGCTTTAAAATGGATTTCGAGCATGGAGACGATTATCTCGGGATTGCAAGATAACCAAACAAAACGTTTAGTGGATTTCTACTTATTTTATTAAATATCATCTCCACCAAACAGGACAAGCTTGCATCTGTTATAGTTTTGGAGAAAAATGTGTTCATTTCATGTATGCGCGAAATGCCTTAAAAATGGCTTTAAAATGGATTTGGAGCATGGAGACGATTATCTCGGGATTGCAAGATAACCAAACAAAACTTTTAGTGGATTTCTACTTATTTTATTAAATATCATCTCCACCAAACAGGACAAGCTTGCATCTGTTATAGTTTTGGAGAAAAATGTGTTCATTTCATGTATGCGCGAAATGCCTTAAAAATGGCTTTAAAATGGATTTGGAGCATGGAGACGATTATCTCGGGATTGCAATATAACCAAACAAAACTTTTAGTGGATTTCTACTTATTTTATTAAATATCATCTCCACCAAACAGGACAAGCTTGCATCTGTTATAGTTTTGGAGAAAAATGTGTTCATTTCATGTATGCGCGAAATGCCTTAAAAATGGCTTTAAAATGGATTTGGAGCATGGAGACGATTATCTCGGGATTGCAAGATAACCAAACAAAACTTTTAGTGGATTTCTACTTATTTTATTAAATATCATCTCCACCAAACAGGACAAGCTTGCATCTGTTATAGTTTTGGAGAAAAATGTGTTCATTTCATGTATGCGCGAAATGCCTTAAAAATGGCTTTAAAATGGATTTGGAGCATGGAGACGATTATCTCGGGATTGCAAGATAACCAAATAAAACTTTTAGTGGATTTCTACTTATTTTATTAAATATCATCTCCACCAAACAGGACAAGCTTGCATCTGTTATAGTTTTGGAGAAAAATGTGTTCATTTCATGTATGCGCGAAATGCCTTAAAAATGGCTTTAAAATGGATTTGGAGCATGGAGACGATTATCTCGGGATTGCAAGATAACCAAACAAAACTTTTAGTGGATTTCTACTTATTTTATTAAATATCATCTCCACCAAACAGGACAAGCTTGCATGTGTTATAGTTTTGGAGAAAAATGTGTTCATTTCATGTATGCGCAAAATGCCTTTGAAATGGCTTTTAAATGGATTTGGAGCATGGAGACGATTATCTCAGGATGGCAATATAAACAAACGAAACTTTTAGTAGATTTCTACTTATTTTATTAAATATTATCTCCACCAAACAGGACAAGCTTGCATCTGTTATAGTTTTGGAGAAAAATGTGTTCATTTCATGTATGCGCGAAATGCCTTAAAAATGGCTTTAAAATTGATTTGGAGCATGGAGACGATTATCTCGGGATTGCAAGATAACCAAACAAAACTTTTAGTGGATTTCTACTTATTTTATTAAATATCATCTCCACCAAACAGGACAAGCTTGCATCTGTTATAGTTTTGGAGAAAAATGTGTTCATTTCATGTATGCGCGAAATGCCTTAAAAATGGCTTTAAAATGGATTTGGAGCATGGAGACGATTATCTCGGGATTGCAAGATAACCAAACAAAACTTTTAGTGGATTTCTACTTATTTTATTAAATATCATCTCCACCAAACAGGACAAGCTTGCATGTGTTATAGTTTTGGAGAAAAATGTGTTCATTTCATGTATGCGCAAAATGCCTTTAAAATGGCTTTAAAATGGATTTGGAGCATGGAGACGATTATCTCAGGATGGCAATATAAACAAACGAAACTTTTAGTAGATTTCTACTTATTTTATTAAATATTATCTCCACCAAACAGGACAAGCTTGCATCTGTTATAGTTTTGGAGAAAAATGTGTTCATTTCATGTATGCGCGAAATGCCTTAAAAATGGCTTTAAAATGGATTTGGAGCATGGAGACGATTATCTCGGGATTGCAAGATAACCAAACAAAACTTTTAGTGGATTTCTACTTATTTTATTAAATATCATCTCCACCAAACAGGACAAGCTTGCATCTGTTATAGTTTTGGAGAAAAATGTGTTCATTTCATGTATGCGCGAAATGCCTTAAAAATGGCTTTAAAATGGATTTGGAGCATGGAGACGATTATCTCGGGATTGCAAGATAACCAAACAAAACTTTTAGTGGATTTCTACTTATTTTATTACATATCATCTCCACCAAACAGGACAAGCTTGCATCTGTTATAGTTTTGGAGAAAAATGTGTTCATTTCATGTATGCGCGAAATGCCTTAAAAATGGCTTTAAAATGGATTTGGAGCATGGAGACGATTATCTCGGGATTGCAATATAACCAAACAAAACTTTTAGTGGATTTCTACTTATTTTATTAAATATCATCTCCACCAAACAGGACAAGCTTGCATCTGTTATAGTTTTGGAGAAAAATGTGTTCATTTCATGTATGCGCGAAATGCCTTAAAAATGGCTTTAAAATGGATTTGGAGCATGGAGACGATTATCTCGGGATTGCAAGATAACCAAACAAAACTTTTAGTGGATTTCTACTTATTTTATTAAATATCATCTCCACCAAACAGGACAAGCTTGCATCTGTTATAGTTTTGGAGAAAAATGTGTTCATTTCATGTATGCGCGAAATGCCTTAAAAATGGCTTTAAAATGGATTTGGAGCATGGAGACGATTATCTCGGGATTGCAAGATAACCAAACAAAACTTTTAGTGGATTTCTACTTATTTTATTAAATATCATCTCCACCAAACAGGACAAGCTTGCATCTGTTATAGTTTTGGAGAAAAATGTGTTCATTTCATGTATGCGCGAAATGCCTTAAAAATGGCTTTAAAATGGATTTGGAGCATGGAGACGATTATCTCGGGATTGCAAGATAACCAAACAAAACTTTTAGTGGATTTCTACTTATTTTATTACATATCATCTCCACCAAACAGGACAAGCTTGCATCTGTTATAGTTTTGGAGAAAAATGTGTTCATTTCATGTATGCGCGAAATGCCTTAAAAATGGCTTTAAAATGGATTTGGAGCATGGAGACGATTATCTCGGGATTGCAATATAACCAAACAAAACTTTTAGTGGATTTCTACTTATTTTATTAAATATCATCTCCACCAAACAGGACAAGCTTGCATCTGTTATAGTTTTGGAGAAAAATGTGTTCATTTCATGTATGCGCGAAATGCCTTAAAAATGGCTTTAAAATGGATTTGGAGCATGGAGACGATTATCTCGGGATTGCAAGATAACCAAACAAAACTTTTAGTGGATTTCTACTTATTTTATTAAATATCATCTCCACCAAACAGGACAAGCTTGCATCTGTTATAGTTTTGGAGAAAAATGTGTTCATTTCATGTATGCGCGAAATGCCTTAAAAATGGCTTTAAAATGGATTTGGAGCATGGAGACGATTATCTCGGGATTGCAAGATAACCAAACAAAACTTTTAGTGGATTTCTACTTATTTTATTAAATATCATCTCCACCAAACAGGACAAGCTTGCATCTGTTATAGTTTTGGAGAAAAATGTGTTCATTTCATGTATGCGCGAAATGCCTTAAAAATGGCTTTAAAATGGATTTGGAGCATGGAGACGATTATCTCGGGATTGCAAGATAACCAAACAAAACTTTTAGTGGATTTCTACTTATTTTATTAAATATCATCTCCACCAAACAGGACAAGCTTGCATCTGTTATAGTTTTGGAGAAAAATGTGTTCATTTCATGTATGCGCGAAATGCCTTAAAAATGGCTTTAAAATGGATTTCGAGCATGGAGACGATTATCTCGGGATTGCAAGATAACCAAACAAAACTTTTAGTGGATTTCTACTTATTTTATTAAATATCATCTCCACCAAACAGGACAAGCTTGCATCTGTTATAGTTTTGGAGAAAAATGTGTTCAGTTCATGTATGCGCGAAATGCCTTAAAAATGGCTTTAAAATGGATTTGGAGCATGGAGACGATTATCTCGGGATTGCAATATAACCAAACAAAACTTTTAGTGGATTTCTACTTATTTTATTAAATATCATCTCCACCAAACAGGACAAGCTTGCATCTGTTATAGTTTTGGAGAAAAATGTGTTCATTTCATGTATGCGCGAAATGCCTTAAAAATGGCTTTAAAATGGATTTGGAGCATGGAGACGATTATCTCGGGATTGCAAGATAACCAAACAAAACCTTTAGTGGATTTCTACTTATTTTACTAAATATCATCTCCACCAAACAGGACAAGCTTGCATCTGTTATAGTTTTGGAGAAAAATGTGTTCATTTCATGTATGCGCGAAATGGCTTAAAAATGGCTTTAAAATGGATTTGGAGCATGGAGACGATTATCTCGGGATTGCAAGATAACCAAACAAAACTTTTAGTGGATTTCTACTTATTTTATTAAATATCATCTCCACCAAACAGGACAAGCTTGCATGTGTTATAGTTTTGGAGAAAAATGTGTTCATTTCATGTATGCGCAAAATGCCTTTGAAATGGCTTTAAAATGGATTTGGAGCATGGAGACGATTATCTCAGGATGGCAATATAAACAAACAAAACTTTTAGTAGATTTCTACTTATTTTATTAAATATTATCTCCACCAAACAGGACAAGCTTGCATCTGTTATAGTTTTGGAGAAAAATGTGTTCATTTCATGTATGCGCGAAATGCCTTAAAAATGGCTTTAAAATGGATTTGGAGCATGGAGACGATTATCTCGGGATTGCAAGATAACCAAACAAAACTTTTAGTGGATTTCTACTTATTTTATTAAATATCATCTCCACCAAACAGGACAAGCTTGCATCTGTTATAGTTTTGGAGAAAAATGTGTTCATTTCATGTATGCGCGAAATGCCTTAAAAATGGCTTTAAAATGGATTTGGAGCATGGAGACGATTATCTCGGGATTGCAAGATAACCAAACAAAACTTTTAGTGGATTTCTACTTATTTTATTAAATATCATCTCCACCAAACAGGACAAGCTTGCATCTGTTATAGTTTTGGAGAAAAATGTGTTCATTTCATGTATGCGCAAAATGCCTTAAAAATGGCTTTAAAATGGATTTGGAGCATGGAGACGATTATCTCGGGATTGCAAGATAACCAAACAAAACTTTTAGTGGATTTCTACTTATTTTATTAAATATCATCTCCACCAAACAGGACAAGCTTGCATCTGTTATAGTTTTGGAGAAAAATGTGTTCATTTCATGTATGCGCGAAATGCCTTAAAAATGGCTTTAAAATGGATTTGGAGCATGGAGACGATTATCTCAGGATTGCAAGATAACCAAACAAAACTTTTAGTGGATTTCTACTTATTTTATTAAATATCATCTCCACCAAACAGGACAAGCTTGCATCTGTTATAGTTTTGGAGAAAAATGTGTTCATTTCATGTATGCGCGAAATGTCTTAAAAATGGCTTTAAAATGGATTTGGAGCATGGAGACGATTATCTCGGGATTGCAAGATAACCAAACAAAACGTTTAGTGGATTTCTACTTATTTTATTAAATATCATCTCCACCAAACAGGACAAGCTTGCATCTGTTATAGTTTTGGAGAAAAATGTGTTCATTTCATGTATGCGCGAAATGCCTTAAAAATGGCTTTAAAATGGATTTGGAGCATGGAGACGATTATCTCGGGATTGCAATATAACCAAACAAAACTTTTAGTGGATTTCTACTTATTTTATTAAATATCATCTCCACCAAACAGGACAAGCTTGCATCTGTTATAGTTTTGGAGAAAAATGTGTTCATTTCATGTATGCGCGAAATGCCTTAAAAATGGCTTTAAAATGGATTTGGAGCATGGAGACGATTATCTCGGGATTGCAAGATAACCAAACAAAACGTTTAGTGGATTTCTACTTATTTTATTAAATATCATCTCCACCAAACAGGACAAGCTTGCATCTGTTATAGTTTTGGAGAAAAATGTGTTCATTTCATGTATGCGCGAAATGCCTTAAAAATGGCTTTAAAATGGATTTGGAGCATGGAGGCGATTATCTCGGGATTGCAAGATAACCAAACAAAACTTTTAGTGGATTTCTACTTATTTTATTAAATATCATCTCCACCAAACAGGACAAGCTTGCATGTGTTATAGTTTTGGAGAAAAATGTGTTCATTTCATGTATGCGCAAAATGCCTTTGAAATGGCTTTAAAATGGATTTGGAGCATGGAGACGATTATCTCGGGATTGCAAGATAACCAAACAAAACTTTTAGTGGATTTATACTTATTTTATTAAATATCATCTCCACCAAACAGGACAAGCTTGCATCTGTTATAGTTTTGGAGAAAAATGTGTTCATTTCATGTATGCGCGAAATGCCTTAAAAATGGCTTTAAAATGGATTTGGAGCATGGAGACGATTATCTCGGGATTGCAAGATAACCAAACAAAACTTTTAGTGGATTTCTACTTATTTTATTAAATATCATCTCCACCAAACAGGACAAGCTTGCATCTGTTATAGTTTTGGAGAAAAATGTGTTCATTTCATGTATGCGCGAAATGCCTTAAAAATGGCTTTAAAATGGATTTGGAGCATGGAGACGATTATCTCGGGATTGCAAGATAACCAAACAAAACTTTTAGTGGATTTCTACTTATTTTATTAAATATCATCTCCACCAAACAGGACAAGCTTGCATGTGTTATAGTTTTGGAGAAAAATGTGTTCATTTCATGTATGCGCAAAATGCCTTTGAAATGGCTTTAAAATGGATTTGGAGCATGGAGACGATTATCTCAGGATGGCAATATAAACAAACAAAACTTTTAGTAGATTTCTACTTATTTTATTAAATATTATCTCCACCAAACAGGACAAGCTTGCATCTGTTATAGTTTTGGAGAAAAATGTGTTCATTTCATGTATGCGCGAAATGCCTTAAAAATGGCTTTAAAATGGATTTGGAGCATGGAGACGATTATCTCGGGATTGCAAGATAACCAAACAAAACTTTTAGTGGATTTCTACTTATTTTATTAAATATCATCTCCACCAAACAGGACAAGCTTGCATCTGTTATAGTTTTGGAGAAAAATGTGTTCATTTCATGTATGCGCGAAATGCCTTAAAAATGGCTTTAAAATGGATTTGGAGCATGGAGACGATTATCTCGGGATTGCAAGATAACCAAACAAAACTTTTAGTGGATTTCTACTTATTTTATTAAATATCATCTCCACCAAACAGGACAAGCTTGCATCTGTTATAGTTTTGGAGAAAAATGTGTTCATTTCATGTATGCGCGAAATGCCTTAAAAATGGCTTTAAAATGGATTTGGAGCATGGAGACGATTATCTCGGGATTGCAAGATAACCAAACAAAACTTTTAGTGGATTTCTACTTATTTTATTAAATATCATCTCCACCAAACAGGACAAGCTTGCATCTGTTATAGTTTTGGAGAAAAATGTGTTCATTTCATGTATGCGCGAAATGCCTTAAAAATGGCTTTAAAATGGATTTGGAGCATGGAGACGATTATCTCGGGATTGCAAGATAACCAAACAAAACTTTTAGTGGATTTCTACTTATTTTATTAAATATCATCTCCACCAAACAGGACAAGCTTGCATCTGTTATAGTTTTGGAGAAAAATGTGTTCATTTCATGTATGCGCGAAATGCCTTAAAAATGGCTTTAAAATGGATTTGGAGCATGGAGACGATTATCTCAGGATTGCAAGATAACCAAACAAAACTTTTAGTGGATTTCTACTTATTTTATTAAATATCATCTCCACCAAACAGGACAAGCTTGCATCTGTTATAGTTTTGGAGAAAAATGTGTTCATTTCATGTATGCGCGAAATGCCTTAAAAATGGCTTTAAAATGGATTTGGAGCATGGAGACGATTATCTCGGGATTGCAAGATAACCAAACAAAACTTTTAGTGGATTTCTACTTATTTTATTAAATATCATCTCCACCAAACAGGACAAGCTTGCATCTGTTATAGTTTTGGAGAAAAATGTGTTCATTTCATGTATGCGCGAAATGCCTTAAAAATGGCTTTAAAATGGATTTGGAGCATGGAGACGATTATCTCGGGATTGCAATATAACCAAACAAAACTTTTAGTGGATTTCTACTTATTTTATTAAATATCATCTCCACCAAACAGGACAAGCTTGCATCTGTTATAGTTTTGGAGAAAAATGTGTTCATTTCATGTATGCGCGAAATGCCTTAAAAATGGCTTTAAAATGGATTTGGAGCATGGAGACGATTATCTCGGGATTGCAAGATAACCAAACAAAACGTTTAGTGGATTTCTACTTATTTTATTAAATATCATCTCCACCAAACAGGACAAGCTTGCATCTGTTATAGTTTTGGAGAAAAATGTGTTCATTTCATGTATGCGCGAAATGCCTTAAAAAAGGCTTTAAAATGGATTTGGAGCATGGAGACGATTATCTCGGGATTGCAAGATAACCAAACAAAACTTTTAGTGGATTTCTACTTATTTTATTAAATATCATCTCCACCAAACAGGACAAGCTTGCATGTGTTATAGTTTTGGAGAAAAATGTGTTCATTTCATGTATGCGCAAAATGCCTTTGAAATGGCTTTAAAATGGATTTGGAGCATGGAGACGATTATCTCGGGATTGCAAGATAACCAAACAAAACTTTTAGTGGATTTATACTTATTTTATTAAATATCATCTCCACCAAACAGGACAAGCTTGCATCTGTTATAGTTTTGGAGAAAAATGTGTTCATTTCATGTATGCGCGAAATGCCTTAAAAATGGCTTTAAAATGGATTTGGAGCATGGAGACGATTATCTCGGGATTGCAAGATAACCAAACAAAACTTTTAGTGGATTTCTACTTATTTTATTAAATATCATCTCCACCAAACAGGACAAGCTTGCATCTGTTATAGTTTTGGAGAAAAATGTGTTCATTTCATGTATGCGCGAAATGCCTTAAAAATGGCTTTAAAATGGATTTGGAGCATGGAGACGATTATCTCGGGATTGCAAGATAACCAAACAAAACTTTTAGTGGATTTCTACTTATTTTATTAAATATCATCTCCACCAAACAGGACAAGCTTGCATGTGTTATAGTTTTGGAGAAAAATGTGTTCATTTCATGTATGCGCAAAATGCCTTTGAAATGGCTTTAAAATGGATTTGGAGCATGGAGACGATTATCTCGGGATTGCAAGATAACCAAACAAAACTTTTAGTGGATTTCTACTTATTTTATTAAATATCATCTCCACCAAACAGGACAAGCTTGCATCTGTTATAGTTTTGGAGAAAAATGTGTTCATTTCATGTATGCGCGAAATGCCTTAAAAATGGCTTTAAAATGGATTTGGAGCATGGAGACGATTATCTCGGGATTGCAAGATAACCAAACAAAACTTTTAGTGGATTTATACTTATTTTATTAAATATCATCTCCACCAAACAGGACAAGCTTGCATCTGTTATAGTTTTGGAGAAAAATGTGTTCATTTCATGTATGCGCGAAATGCCTTAAAAATGGCTTTAAAATGGATTTGGAGCATGGAGACGATTATCTCGGGATTGCAAGATAACCAAACAAAACTTTTAGTGGATTTCTACTTATTTTATTAAATATCATCTCCACCAAACAGGACAAGCTTGCATCTGTTATAGTTTTGGAGAAAAATGTGTTCATTTCATGTATGCGCGAAATGCCTTAAAAATAGCTTTAAAATGGATTTGGAGCATGGAGACGATTATCTCGGGATTGCAAGATAACCAAACAAAACTTTTAGTGGATTTCTACTTATTTTATTAAATATCATCTCCACCAAACAGGACAAGCTTGCATGTGTTATAGTTTTGGAGAAAAATGTGTTTATTTCATGTATGCGCAAAATGCCTTTGAAATGGCTTTAAAATGGATTTGGAGCATGGAGACGATTATCTCAGGATGGCAATATAAACAAACGAAACTTTTAGTAGATTTCTACTTATTTTATTAAATATTATCTCCACCAAACAGGACAAGCTTGCATCTGTTATAGTTTTGGAGAAAAATGTGTTCATTTCATGTATGCGCGAAATGCCTTAAAAATGGCTTTAAAATGGATTTGGAGCATGGAGACGATTAACTCGGGATTGCAAGATAACCAAACAAAACTTTTAGTGGATTTCTACTTATTTTATTAAATATCATCTCCACCAAACAGGACAAGCTTGCATCTGTTATAGTTTTGGAGAAAAATGTGTTCATTTCATGTATGCGCGAAATGCCTTAAAAATGGCTTTAAAATGGATTTGGAGCATGGAGACGATTATCTCGGGATTGCAATATAACCAAACAAAACTTTTAGTGGATTTCTACTTATTTTATTAAATATCATCTCCACCAAACAGGACAAGCTTGCATCTGTTATAGTTTTGGAGAAAAATGTGTTCATTTCATGTATGCGCGAAATGCCTTAAAAATGGCTTTAAAATGGATTTGGAGCATGGAGACGATTATCTCGGGATTGCAAGATAACCAAACAAAACTTTTAGTGGATTTCTACTTATTTTATTAAATATCATCTCCACCAAACAGGACAAGCTTGCATCTGTTATAGTTTTGGAGAAAAATGTGTTCATTTCATGTATGCGCGAAATGCCTTAAAAATGGCTTTAAAATGGATTTGGAGCATGGAGACGATTATCTCAGGATGGCAATATAAACAAACGAAACTTTTAGTAGATTTCTACTTATTTTATTAAATATTATCTCCACCAAACAGGACAAGCTTGCATCTGTTATAGTTTTGGAGAAAAATGTGTTCATTTCATGTATGCGCGAAATGCCTTAAAAATGGCTTTAAAATGGATTTGGAGCATGGAGACGATTATCTCGGGATTGCAAGATAACCAAACAAAACTTTTAGTGGATTTCTACTTATTTTATTAAATATCATCTCCACCAAACAGGACAAGCTTGCATCTGTTATAGTTTTGGAGAAAAATGTGTTCATTTCATGTATGCGCGAAATGCCTTAAAAATGGCTTTAAAATGGATTTGGAGCATGGAGACGATTATCTCGGGATTGCAAGATAACCAAACAAAACTTTTAGTGGATTTCTACTTATTTTATTAAATATCATCTCCACCAAACAGGACAAGCTTGCATCTGTTATAGTTTTGGAGAAAAATGTGTTCATTTCATGTATGCGCGAAATGCCTTAAAAATGGCTTTAAAATGGATTTGGAGCATGGAGACGATTATCTCGGGATTGCAAGATAACCAAACAAAACTTTTAGTGGATTTCTACTTATTTTATTAAATATCATCTCCACCAAACAGGACAAGCTTGCATGTGTTATAGTTTTGGAGAAAAATGTGTTCATTTCATGTATGCGCAAAATGCCTTTGAAATGGCTTTAAAATGGATTTGGAGCATGGAGACGATTATCTCAGGATGGCAATATAAACAAACGAAACTTTTAGTAGATTTCTACTTATTTTATTAAATATTATCTCCACCAAACAGGACAAGCTTGCATCTGTTATAGTTTTGGAGAAAAATGTGTTCATTTCATGTATGCGCGAAATGCCTTAAAAATGGCTTTAAAATGGATTTGGAGCATGGAGACGATTATCTCGGGATTGCAAGATAACCAAACAAAACTTTTAGTGGATTTCTACTTATTTTATTAAATATCATCTCCACCAAACAGGACAAGCTTGCATCTGTTATAGTTTTGGAGAAAAATGTGTTCATTTCATGTATGCGCGAAATGCCTTAAAAATGGCTTTAAAATGGATTTGGAGCATGGAGACGATTATCTCGGGATTGCAAGATAACCAAACAAAACTTTTAGTGGATTTCTACTTATTTTATTAAATATCATCTCCACCAAACAAGACAAGCTTGCATGTGTTATAGTTTTGGAGAAAAATGTGTTCATTTCATGTATGCGCAAAATGCCTTTGAAATGGCTTTAAAATGGATTTGGAGCATGGAGACGATTATCTCAGGATGGCAATATAAACAAACGAAACTTTTAGTAGATTTCTACTTATTTTATTAAATATTATCTCCACCAAACAGGACAAGCTTGCATCTGTTATAGTTTTGGAGAAAAATGTGTTCATTTCATGTATGCGCGAAATGCCTTAAAAATGGCTTTAAAATGGATTTGGAGCATGGAGACGATTATCTCGGGATTGCAAGATAACCAAACAAAACTTTTAGTGGATTTCTACTTATTTTATTAAATATCATCTCCACCAAACAGGACAAGCTTGCATCTGTTATAGTTTTGGAGAAAAATGTGTTCATTTCATGTATGCGCGAAATGCCTTAAAAATGGCTTTAAAATGGATTTGGAGCATGGAGACGATTATCTCGGGTTTTGCAAGATAACCAAACAAAACTTTTAGTGGATTTCTACTTATTTTATTAAATATCATCTCCACCAAACAGGACAAGCTTGCATCTGTTATAGTTTTGGAGAAAAATGTGTTCATTTCATGTATGCGCGAAATGCCTTAAAAATGGCTTTAAAATGGATTTGGAGCATGGAGACGATTATCTCGGGATTGCAATATAACCAAACAAAACTTTTAGTGGATTTCTACTTATTTTATTAAATATCATCTCCACCAAACAGGACAAGCTTGCATCTGTTATAGTTTTGGAGAAAAATGTGTTCATTTCATGTATGCGCGAAATGCCTTAAAAATGGCTTTAAAATGGATTTGGAGCATGGAGACGATTATCTCGGGATTGCAAGATAACCAAACAAAACTTTTAGTGGATTTCTACTTATTTTATTAAATATCATCTCCACCAAACAGGACAAGCTTGCATCTGTTATAGTTTTGGAGAAAAATTTGTTCATTTCATGTATGCGCGAAATGCCTTAAAAATGGCTTTAAAATGGATTTGGAGCATGGAGACGATTATCTCGGGATTGCAAGATAACCAAACAAAACTTTTAGTGGATTTCTACTTATTTTATTAAATATCATCTCCACCAAACAGGACAAGCTTGCATCTGTTATAGTTTTGGAGAAAAATGTGTTAATTTCATGTATGCGCGAAATGCCTTAAAAATGGCTTTAAAATGGATTTGGAGCATGGAGACGATTATCTCGGGATTGCAAGATAACCAAACAAAACTTTTAGTGGATTTCTACTTATTTTATTAAATATCATCTCCACCAAACAGGACAAGCTTGCATGTGTTATAGTTTTGGAGAAAAATGTGTTCATTTCATGTATGCGCAAAATGCCTTTGAAATGGCTTTAAAATGGATTTGGAGCATGGAGACGATTATCTCGGGATTGCAAGATAACCAAACAAAACTTTTAGTGGATTTCTACTTATTTTATTAAATATCATCTCCACCAAACAGGACAAGCTTGCATCTGTTATAGTTTTGGAGAAAAATGTGTTCATTTCATGTATGCGCGAAATGCCTTAAAAATGGCTTTAAAATGGATTTGGAGCATGGAGACGATTATCTCGGGATTGCAAGATAACCAAACAAAACTTTTAGTGGATTTCTACTTATTTTATTAAATATCATCTCCACCAAACAGGACAAGCTTGCATCTGTTATAGTTTTGGAGAAAAATGTGTTCATTTCATGTATGCGCGAAATGCCTTAAAAATGGCTTTAAAATGGATTTGGAGCATGGAGACGATTATCTCGGGATTGCAAGATAACCAAACAAAACTTTTAGTGGATTTCTACTTATTTTATTTAATATCATCTCCACCAAACAGGACAAGCTTGCATGTGTTATAGTTTTGGAGAAAAATGTGTTCATTTCATGTATGCGCAAAATGCCTTTGAAATGGCTTTAAAATGGATTTGGAGCATGGAGACGATTATCTCAGGATGGCAATATAAACAAACGAAACTTTTAGTAGATTTCTACTTATTTTATTAAATATTATCTCCACCAAACAGGACAAGCTTGCATCTGTTATAGTTTTGGAGAAAAATGTGTTCATTTCATGTATGCGCGAAATGCCTTAAAAATGGCTTTAAAATGGATTTGGAGCATGGAGACGATTATCTCGGGATTGCAAGATAACCAAACAAAACTTTTAGTGGATTTCTACTTATTTTATTAAATATCATCTCCACCAAACAGGACAAGCTTGCATCTGTTATAGTTTTGGAGAAAAATGTGTTCATTTCATGTATGCGCGAAATGCCTTAAAAATGGCTTTAAAATGGATTTGGAGCATAGAGACGATTATCTCGGGATTGCAAGATAACCAAACAAAACTTTTAGTGGATTTCTACTTATTTTATTAAATATCATCTCCACCAAACAGGACAAGCTTGCATGTGTTATAGTTTTGGAGAAAAATGTGTTCATTTCATGTATGCGCAAAATGCCTTTGAAATGGCTTTAAAATGGATTTGGAGCATGGAGACGATTATCTCGGGATTGCAAGATAACCAAACAAAACTTTTAGTGGATTTCTACTTATTTTATTAAATATCATCTCCACCAAACAGGACAAGCTTGCATCTGTTATAGTTTTGGAGAAAAATGTGTTCATTTCATGTATGCGCGAAATGCCTTAAAAATGGCTTTAAAATGGATTTGGAGCATGGAGACGATTATCTCGGGATTGCAAGATAACCAAACGAAACTTTTAGTGGATTTCTACTTATTTTATTAAATATCATCTCCACCAAACAGGACAAGCTTGCATCTGTTATAGTTTTGGAGAAAAATGTGTTCATTTCATGTATGCGCGAAATGCCTTAAAAATGGCTTTAAAATGGATTTGGAGCATGGAGACGATTATCTCGGGATTGCAAGATAACCAAACAAAACTTTTAGTGGATTTCTACTTATTTTATTAAATATCATCTCCACCAAACAGGACAAGCTTGCATCTGTTATAGTTTTGGAGAAAAATGTGTTCATTTCATGTATGCGCGAAATGCCTTAAAAATGGCTTTAAAATGGATTTGGAGCATGGAGACGATTATCTCGGGATTGCAAGATAACCAAACAAAACTTTTAGTGGATTTCTACTTATTTTATTAAATATCATCTCCACCAAACAGGACAAGCTTGCATCTGTTATAGTTTTGGAGAAAAATGTGTTCATTTCATGTATGCGCGAAATGCCTTAAAAATGGCTTTAAAATGGATTTGGAGCATAGAGACGATTATCTCGGGATTGCAAGATAACCAAACAAAACTTTTAGTGGATTTCTACTTATTTTATTAAATATCATCTCCACCAAACAGGACAAGCTTGCATGTGTTATAGTTTTGGAGAAAAATGTGTTCATTTCATGTATGCGCAAAATGCCTTTGAAATGGCTTTAAAATGGATTTGGAGCATGGAGACGATTATCTCGGGATTGCAAGATAACCAAACAAAACTTTTAGTGGATTTCTACTTATTTTATTAAATATCATCTCCACCAAACAGGACAAGCTTGCATCTGTTATAGTTTTGGAGAAAAATGTGTTCATTTCATGTATGCGCGAAATGCCTTAAAAATGGCTTTAAAATGGATTTGGAGCATGGAGACGATTATCTCGGGATTGCAAGATAACCAAACGAAACTTTTAGTGGATTTCTACTTATTTTATTAAATATCATCTCCACCAAACAGGACAAGCTTGCATCTGTTATAGTTTTGGAGAAAAATGTGTTCATTTCATGTATGCGCGAAATGCCTTAAAAATGGCTTTAAAATGGATTTGGAGCATGGAGACGATTATCTCGGGATTGCAAGATAACCAAACAAAACTTTTAGTGGATTTCTACTTATTTTATTAAATATCATCTCCACCAAACAGGACAAGCTTGCATCTGTTATAGTTTTGGAGAAAAATGTGTTCATTTCATGTATGCGCGAAATGCCTTAAAAATGGCTTTAAAATGGATTTGGAGCATGGAGACGATTATCTCGGGATTGCAAGATAACCAAACAAAACTTTTAGTGGATTTCTACTTATTTTATTAAATATCATCTCCACCAAACAGGACAAGCTTGCATCTGTTATAGTTTTGGAGAAAAATGTGTTCATTTCATGTATGCGCGAAATGCCTTAAAAATGGCTTTAAAATGGATTTGGAGCATGGAGACGATTATCTCGGGATTGCAAGATAACCAAACAAAACTTTTAGTGGATTTCTACTTATTTTATTAAATATCATCTCCACCAAACAGGACAAGCTTGCATGTGTTATAGTTTTGGAGAAAAATGTGTTCATTTCATGTATGCGCAAAATGCCTTTGAAATGGCTTTAAAATGGATTTGGAGCATGGAGACGATTATCTCGGGATTGCAAGATAACCAAACAAAACTTTTAGTAGATTTCTACTTATTTTATTAAATATCATCTCCACCAAACAGGACAAGCTTGCATCTGTTATAGTTTTGGAGAAAAATGTGTTCATTTCATGTATGCGCGAAATGCCTTACAAATGGCTTTAAAATGGATTTGGAGCATGGAGACGATTATCTCGGGATTGCAAGATAACCAAACAAAACTTTTAGTGGATTTCTACTTATTTTATTAAATATCATCTCCACCAAACAGGACAAGCTTGCATCTGTTATAGTTTTGGAGAAAAATGTGTTCATTTCATGTATGCGCGAAATGCCTTAAAAATGGCTTTAAAATGGATTTGGAGCATGGAGACGATTATCTCGGGATTGCAAGATAACCAAACAAAACTTTTAGTGGATTTCTACTTATTTTATTAAATATCATCTCCACCAAACAGGACAAGCTTGCATCTGTTATAGTTTTGGAGAAAAATGTGTTCATTTCATGTATGCGCGAAATGCCTTAAAAATGGCTTTAAAATGGATTTGGAGCATGGAGACGATTATCTCGGGATTGCAAGATAACCAAACAAAACTTTTAGTGGATTTCTACTTATTTTATTAAATATCATCTCCACCAAACAGGACAAGCTTGCATCTGTTATAGTTTTGGAGAAAAATGTGTTCATTTCATGTATGCGCGAAATGCCTTAAAAATGGCTTTAAAATGGATTTGGAGCATGGAGACGATTATCTCGGGATTGCAAGATAACCAAACAAAACTTTTAGTGGATTTCTACTTATTTTATTAAATATCATCTCCACCAAACAGGACAAGCTTGCATCTGTTATAGTTTTGGAGAAAAATGTGTTCATTTCATGTATGCGCGAAATGCCTTAAAAATGGCTTTAAAATGGATTTGGAGCATGGAGACGATTATCTCGGGATTGCAATATAACCAAACAAAACTTTTAGTGGATTTCTACTTATTTTATTAAATATCTCCACCAAACAGGACAAGCTTGCATCTGTTATAGTTTTGGAGAAAAATGTGTTCATTTCATGTATGCGCGAAATGCCTTAAAAATGGCTTTAAAATGGATTTGGAGCATGGAGACGATTATCTCGGGATTGCAAGATAACCAAACAAAACTTTTAGTGGATTTCTACTTATTTTATTAAATATCATCTCCACCAAACAGGACAAGCTTGCATCTGTTATAGTTTTGGAGAAAAATGTGTTCATTTCATGTATGCGCGAAATGCCTTAAAAATGGCTTTAAAATGGATTTGGAGCATGGAGACGATTATCTCGGGATTGCAAGATAACCAAACAAAACTTTTAGTGGATTTCTACTTATTTTATTAAATATCATCTCCACCAAACAGGACAAGCTTGCATCTGTTATAGTTTTGGAGAAAAATGTGTTCATTTCATGTATGCGCGAAATGCCTTAAAAATGGCTTTAAAATGGATTTGGAGCATGGAGACGATTATCTCGGGATTGCAAGATAACCAAACAAAACTTTTAGTGGATTTCTACTTATTTTATTAAATATCATCTCCACCAAACAGGACAAGCTTGCATCTGTTATAGTTTTGGAGAAAAATGTGTTCATTTCATGTATGCGCGAAATGCCTTAAAAATGGCTTTAAAATGGATTTGGAGCATGGAGACGATTATCTCGGGATTGCAAGATAACCAAACAAAACTTTTAGTGGATTTCTACTTATTTTATTAAATATCATCTCCACCAAACAGGACAAGCTTGCATGTGTTATAGTTTTGGAGAAAAATGTGTTCATTTCATGTATGCGCAAAATGCCTTTGAAATGGCTTTAAAATGGATTTGGAGCATGGAGACGATTATCTCGGGATTGCAAGATAACCAAACAAAACTTTTAGTAGATTTCTACTTATTTTATTAAATATCATCTCCACCAAACAGGACAAGCTTGCATCTGTTATAGTTTTGGAGAAAAATGTGTTCATTTCATGTATGCGCGAAATGCCTTAAAAATGGCTTTAAAATGGATTTGGAGCATGGAGACGATTATCTCGGGATTGCAAGATAACCAAACAAAACTTTTAGTGGATTTCTACTTATTTTATTAAATATCATCTCCACCAAACAGGACAAGCTTGCATCTGTTATAGTTTTGGAGAAAAATGTGTTCATTTCATGTATGCGCGAAATGCCTTACAAATGGCTTTAAAATGGATTTGGAGCATGGAGACGATTATCTCGGGATTGCAAGATAACCAAACAAAACTTTTAGTGGATTTCTACTTATTTTATTAAATATCATCTCCACCAAACAGGACAAGCTTGCATCTGTTATAGTTTTGGAGAAAAATGTGTTCATTTCATGTATGCGCGAAATGCCTTAAAAATGGCTTTAAAATGGATTTGGAGCATGGAGACGATTATCTCGGGATTGCAAGATAACCAAACAAAACTTTTAGTGGATTTCTACTTATTTTATTAAATATCATCTCCACCAAACAGGACAAGCTTGCATCTGTTATAGTTTTGGAGAAAAATGTGTTCATTTCATGTATGCGCGAAATGCCTTAAAAATGGCTTTAAAATGGATTTGGAGCATGGAGACGATTATCTCGGGATTGCAAGATAACCAAACAAAACTTTTAGTGGATTTCTACTTATTTTATTAAATATCATCTCCACCAAACAGGACAAGCTTGCATCTGTTATAGTTTTGGAGAAAAATGTGTTCATTTCATGTATGCGCGAAATGCCTTAAAAATGGCTTTAAAATGGATTTGGAGCATGGAGACGATTATCTCGGGATTGCAAGATAACCAAACAAAACTTTTAGTGGATTTCTACTTATTTTATTAAATATCATCTCCACCAAACAGGACAAGCTTGCATCTGTTATAGTTTTGGAGAAAAATGTGTTCATTTCATGTATGCGCGAAATGCCTTAAAAATGGCTTTAAAATGGATTTGGAGCATGGAGACGATTATCTCGGGATTGCAATATAACCAAACAAAACTTTTAGTGGATTTCTACTTATTTTATTAAATATCTCCACCAAACAGGACAAGCTTGCATCTGTTATAGTTTTGGAGAAAAATGTGTTCATTTCATGTATGCGCGAAATGCCTTAAAAATGGCTTTAAAATGGATTTGGAGCATGGAGACGATTATCTCGGGATTGCAAGATAACCAAACAAAACTTTTAGTGGATTTCTACTTATTTTATTAAATGTCATCTCCACCAAACAGGACAAGCTTGCATCTGTTATAGTTTTGGAGAAAAATGTGTTCATTTCATGTATGCGCGAAATGCCTTAAAAATGGCTTTAAAATGGATTTGGAGCATGGAGACGATTATCTCGGGATTGCAAGATAACCAAACAAAACTTTTAGTGGATTTCTACTTATTTTATTAAATATCATCTCCACCAAACAGGACAAGCTTGCATCTGTTATAGTTTTGGAGAAAAATGTGTTCATTTCATGTATGCGCGAAATGCCTTAAAAATGGCTTTAAAATGGATTTGGAGCATGGAGACGATTATCTCGGGATTGCAATATAACCAAACAAAACTTTTAGTGGATTTCTACTTATTTTATTAAATATCATCTCCACCAAACAGGACAAGCTTGCATCTGTTATAGTTTTGGAGAAAAATGTGTTCATTTCATGTATGCGCGAAATGCCTTAAAAATGGCTTTAAAATGGATTTGGAGCATGGAGACGATTATCTCGGGATTGCAAGATAACCAAACAAAACTTTTAGTGGATTTCTACTTATTTTATCAAATATCATCTCCACCAAACAGGACACGCTTGCATCTGTTATAGTTTTGGAGAAAAATGTGTTCATTTCATGTATGCGCGAAATGCCTTAAAAATGGCTTTAAAATGGATTTGGAGCATGGAGACGATTATCTCGGGATTGCAAGATAACCAAACAAAACTTTTAGTGGATTTCTACTTATTTTATTAAATATCATCTCCACCAAACAGGACAAGCTTGCATCTGTTATAGTTTTGGAGAAAAATGTGTTCATTTCATGTATGCGCGAAATGCCTTAAAAATGGCTTTAAAATGGATTTGGAGCATGGAGACGATTATCTCGGGATTGCAAGATAACCAAACAAAACTTTTAGTGGATTTCTACTTATTTTATTAAATATCATCTCCACCAAACAGGACAAGCTTGCATCTGTTATAGTTTTGGAGAAAAATGTGTTCATTTCATGTATGCGCGAAATGCCTTAAAAATGGCTTTAAAATGGATTTGGAGCATGGAGACGATTATCTCGGGATTGCAAGATAACCAAACAAAACTTTTAGTGGATTTCTACTTATTTTATTAAATATCATCTCCACCAAACAGGACAAGCTTGCATGTGTTATAGTTTTGGAGAAAAAATGTGTTCATTTCATGTATGCGCAAAATGCCTTAAAAATGGCTTTAAAATGGATTTGGAGCATGGAGACGATTATCTCAGGATGGCAATATAAACAAACGAAACTTTTAGTAGATTTCTACTTATTTTATTAAATATTATCTCCACCAAACAGGACAAGCTTGCATCTGTTATAGTTTTGGAGAAAAATGTGTTCATTTCATGTATGCGCGAAATGCCTTAAAAATGGCTTTAAAATGGATTTGGAGCATGGAGACGATTATCTCGGGATTGCAAGATAACCAAACAAAACTTTTAGTGGATTTCTACTTATTTTATTAAATATCATCTCCACCAAACAGGACAAGCTTGCATCTGTTATAGTTTTGGAGAAAAATGTGTTCATTTCATGTATGCGCGAAATGCCTTAAAAATGGCTTTAAAATGGATTTGGAGCATGGAGACGATTATCTCGGGATTGCAAGATAACCAAACAAAACTTTTAGTGGATTTCTACTTATTTTATTAAATATCATCTCCACCAAACAGGACAAGCTTGCATCTGTTATAGTTTTGGAGAAAAATGTGTTCATTTCATGTATGCGCGAAATGCCTTAAAAATGGCTTTAAAATGGATTTGGAGCATGGAGACGATTATCTCGGGATTGCAAGATAACCAAACAAAACTTTTAGTGGATTTCTACTTATTTTATTAAATATCATCTCCACCAAACAGGACAAGCTTGCATCTGTTAAAGTTTTGGAGAAAAAATGTGTTCATTTCATGTATGCGCGAAATGCCTTAAAAATGGCTTTAAAATGGATTTGGAGCATGGAGACGATTATCTCGGGATTGCAAGATAACCAAACAAAACTTTTATTGGATTTCTACTTATTTTATTAAATATCATCTCCACCAAACAGGACAAGCTTGCATCTGTTATAGTTTTGGAGAAAAATGTGTTCATTTCATGTATGCGCGAAATGCCTTAAAAATGGCTTTAAAATGGATTTGGAGCATGGAGACGATTATCTCGGGATTGCAAGATAACCAAACAAAACTTTTAGTGGATTTCTACTTATTTTATTAAATATCATCTCCACCAAACAGGACAAGCTTGCATCTGTTATAGTTTTGGAGAAAAATGTGTTCATTTCATGTATGCGCGAAATGCCTTAAAAATGGCTTTAAAATGGATTTGGAGCATGGAGACGATTATCTCGGGATTGCAATATAACCAAACAAAACTTTTAGTGGATTTCTACTTATTTTATTAAATATCATCTCCACCAAACAGGACAAGCTTGCATCTGTTATAGTTTTGGAGAAAAATGTGTTCATTTCATGTATGCGCGAAATGCCTTAAAAATGGCTTTAAAATGGATTTGGAGCATGGAGACGATTATCTCGGGATTGCAAGATAACCAAACAAAACTTTTAGTGGATTTCTACTTATTTTATTAAATATCATCTCCACCAAACAGGACAAGCTTGCATCTGTTATAGTTTTGGAGAAAAATGTGTTCATTTCATGTATGCGCGAAATGCCTTAAAAATGGCTTTAAAATGGATTTGGAGCATGGAGACGATTATCTCGGGATTGCAAGATAACCAAACAAAACTTTTAGTGGATTTCTACTTATTTTATTAAATATCATCTCCACCAAACAGGACAAGCTTGCATCTGTTATAGTTTTGGAGAAAAATGTGTTCATTTCATGTATGCGCAAAATGCCTTAAAAATGGCTTTAAAATGGATTTGGAGCATGGAGACGATTATCTCAGGATGGCAATATAAACAAACGAAACTTTTAGTAGATTTCTACTTATTTTATTAAATATTATCTCCACCAAACAGGACAAGCTTGCATCTGTTATAGTTTTGGAGAAAAATGTGTTCATTTCATGTATGCGCGAAATGCCTTAAAAATGGCTTTAAAATGGATTTGGAGCATGGAGACGATTATCTCGGGATTGCAAGATAACCAAACAAAACTTTTAGTGGATTTCTACTTATTTTATTAAATATCATCTCCACCAAACAGGACAAGCTTGCATCTGTTATAGTTTTGGAGAAAAATGTGTTCATTTCATGTATGCGCGAAATGCCTTAAAAATGGCTTTTAAAATGGATTTGGAGCATGGAGACGATTATCTCGGGATTGCAAGATAACCAAACAAAACTTTTAGTGGATTTCTACTTATTTTATTAAATATCATCTCCACCAAACAGGACAAGCTTGCATCTGTTATAGTTTTGGAGAAAAATGTGTTCATTTCATGTATGCGCGAAATGCCTTAAAAATGGCTTTAAAATGGATTTGGAGCATGGAGACGATTATCTCGGGATTGCAAGATAACCAAACAAAACTTTTAGTGGATTTCTACTTATTTTATTAAATATCATCTCCACCAAACAGGACAAGCTTGCATCTGTTAAAGTTTTGGAGAAAAATGTGTTCATTTCATGTATGCGCGAAATGCCTTAAAAATGGCTTTAAAATGGATTTGGAGCATGGAGACGATTATCTCGGGATTGCAAGATAACCAAACAAAACTTTTATTGGATTTCTACTTATTTTATTAAATATCATCTCCACCAAACAGGACAAGCTTGCATCTGTTATAGTTTTGGAGAAAAATGTGTTCATTTCATGTATGCGCGAAATGCCTTAAAAATGGCTTTAAAATGGATTTGGAGCATGGAGACGATTATCTCGGGATTGCAAGATAACCAAACAAAACTTTTAGTGGATTTCTACTTATTTTATTAAATATCATCTCCACCAAACAGGACAAGCTTGCATCTGTTATAGTTTTGGAGAAAAATGTGTTCATTTCATGTATGCGCGAAATGCCTTAAAAATGGCTTTAAAATGGATTTGGAGCATGGAGACGATTATCTCGGGATTGCAATATAACCAAACAAAACTTTTAGTGGATTTCTACTTATTTTATTAAATATCATCTCCACCAAACAGGACAAGCTTGCATCTGTTATAGTTTGGGAGAAAAATGTGTTCATTTCATGTATGCGCGAAATGCCTTAAAAATGGCTTTAAAATGGATTTGGAGCATGGAGACGATTATCTCGGGATTGCAAGATAACCAAACAAAACTTTTAGTGGATTTCTACTTATTTTATTAAATATCATCTCCACCAAACAGGACAAGCTTGCATCTGTTATAGTTTTGGAGAAAAATGTGTTCATTTCATGTATGCGCGAAATGCCTTAAAAATGGCTTTAAAATGGATTTGGAGCATGGAGACGATTATCTCGGGATTGCAAGATAACCAAACAAAACTTTTAGTGGATTTCTACTTATTTTATTAAATATCATCTCCACCAAACAGGACAAGCTTGCATCTGTTATAGTTTTGGAGAAAAATGTGTTCATTTCATGTATGCGCGAAATGCCTTAAAAATGGCTTTAAAATGGATTTGGAGCATGGAGACGATTATCTCGGGATTGCAAGATAACCAAACAAAACTTTTAGTGGATTTCTACTTATTTTATTAAATATCATCTCCACCAAACAGGACAAGCTTGCATCTGTTATAGTTTTGGAGAAAAATGTGTTCATTTCATGTATGCGCGAAATGCCTTAAAAACGGCTTTAAAATGGATTTGGAGCATGGAGACGATTATCTCGGGATTGCAAGATAACCAAACAAAACTTTTAGTGGATTTCTACTTATTTTATTAAATATCATCTCCACCAAACAGGACAAGCTTGCATCTGTTATAGTTTTGGAGAAAAATGTGTTCATTTCATGTATGCGCGAAATGCCTTAAAAATGGCTTTAAAATGGATTTGGAGCATGGAGACGATTATCTCGGGATTGCAAGATAACCAAACAAAACTTTTAGTGGATTTCTACTTATTTTATTAAATATCATCTCCACCAAACAGGACAAGCTTGCATCTGTTATAGTTTTGGAGAAAAATGTGTTCATTTCATGTATGCGCGAAATGCCTTAAAAATGGCTTTAAAATGGATTTGGAGCATGGAGACGATTATCTCGGGATTGCAAGATAACCAAACAAAACTTTTCAGTGGATTTCTACTTATTTTATTAAATATCATCTCCACCAAACAGGACAAGCTTGCATCTGTTATAGTTTTGGAGAAAAATGTGTTCATTTCATGTATGCGCGAAATGCCTTAAAAATGGCTTTAAAATGGATTTGGAGCATGGAGACGATTATCTCGGGATTGCAAGATAACCAAACAAAACTTTTAGTGGATTTCTACTTATTTTATTAAATATCATCTCCACCAAACAGGACAAGCTTGCATCTGTTATAGTTTTGGAGAAAAATGTGTTCATTTCATGTATGCGCGAAATGCCTTAAAAATGGCTTTAAAATGGATTTGGAGCATGGAGACGATTATCTCGGGATTGCAAGATAACCAAACAAAACTTTTAGTGGATTTCTACTTATTTTATTAAATATCATCTCCACCAAACAGGACAAGATTGCATGTGTTATAGTTTTGGAGAAAAATGTGTTCATTTCATGTATGCGCAAAATGCCTTAAAAATGGCTTTAAAATGGATTTGGAGCATGGAGACGATTATCTCAGGATGGCAATATAAACAAACGAAACTTTTAGTAGATTTCTACTTATTTTATTAAATATTATCTCCACCAAACAGGACAAGCTTGCATCTGTTATAGTTTTGGAGAAAAATGTGTTCATTTCATGTATGCGCGAAATGCCTTAAAAATGGCTTTAAAATGGATTTGGAGCATGGAGACGATTATCTCGGGATTGCAAGATAACCAAACAAAACTTTTAGTGGATTTCTACTTATTTTATTAAATATCATCTCCACCAAACAGGACAAGCTTGCATCTGTTATAGTTTTGGAGAAAAATGTGTTCATTTCATGTATGCGCGAAATGCCTTAAAAATGGCTTTAAAATGGATTTGGAGCATGGAGACGATTATCTCGGGATTGCAAGATAACCAAACAAAACTTTTAGTGGATTTCTACTTATTTTATTAAATATCATCTCCACCAAACAGGACAAGCTTGCATCTGTTATAGTTTTGGAGAAAAATGTGTTCATTTCATGTATGCGCGAAATGCCTTAAAAATGGCTTTAAAATGGATTTGGAGCATGGAGACGATTATCTCGGGATTGCAAGATAACCAAACAAAACTTTTAGTGGATTTCTACTTATTTTATTAAATATCATCTCCACCAAACAGGACAAGCTTGCATCTGTTAAAGTTTTGGAGAAAAATGTGTTCATTTCATGTATGCGCGAAATGCCTTAAAAATGGCTTTAAAATGGATTTGGAGCATGGAGGACGATTATCTCGGGATTGCAAGATAACCAAACAAAACTTTTAGTGGATTTCTACTTATTTTATTAAATATCATCTCCACCAAACAGGACAAGCTTGCATCTGTTATAGTTTTGGAGAAAAATGTGTTCATTTCATGTATGCGCGAAATGCCTTAAAAATGGCTTTAAAATGGATTTGGAGCATGGAGACGATTATCTCGGGATTGCAAGATAACCAAACAAAACTTTTAGTGGATTTCTACTTATTTTATTAAATATCATCTCCACCAAACAGGACAAGCTTGCATCTGTTATAGTTTTGGAGAAAAATGTGTTCATTTCATGTATGCGCGAAATGCCTTAAAAATGGCTTTAAAATGGATTTGGAGCATGGAGACGATTATCTCGGGATTGCAATATAACCAAACAAAACTTTTAGTGGATTTCTACTTATTTTATTAAATATCATCTCCACCAAACAGGACAAGCTTGCATCTGTTATAGTTTTGGAGAAAAATGTGTTCATTTCATGTATGCGCGAAATGCCTTAAAAATGGCTTTAAAATGGATTTGGAGCATGGAGACGATTATCTCGGGATTGCAATATAACCAAACAAAACTTTTAGTGGATTTCTACTTATTTTATTAAATATCATCTCCACCAAACAGGACAAGCTTGCATCTGTTATAGTTTTGGAGAAAAATGTGTTCATTTCATGTATGCGCGAAATGCCTTAAAAATGGCTTTAAAATGGATTTGGAGCATGGAGACGATTATCTCGGGATTGCAAGATAACCAAACAAAACTTTTAGTGGATTTCTACTTATTTTATTAAATATCATCTCCACCAAACAGGACAAGCTTGCATCTGTTATAGTTTTGGAGAAAAATGTGTTCATTTCATGTATGCGCGAAATGCCTTAAAAATGGCTTTAAAATGGATTTGGAGCATGGAGACGATTATCTCGGGATTGCAAGATAACCAAACAAAACTTTTAGTGGATTTCTACTTATTTTATTAAATATCATCTCCACCAAACAGGACAAGCTTGCATCTGTTATAGTTTTGGAGAAAAATGTGTTCATTTCATGTATGCGCGAAATGCCTTAAAAATGGCTTTAAAATGTATTTGGAGCATGGAGACGATTATCTCGGGATTGCAAGATAACCAAACAAAACTTTTAGTGGATTTCTACTTATTTTATTAAATATCATCTCCACCAAACAGGACAAGCTTGCATCTGTTATAGTTTTGGAGAAAAATGTGTTCATTTCATGTATGCGCAAAATGCCTTAAAAATGGCTTTAAAATGGATTTGGAGCATGGAGACGATTATCTCAGGATGGCAATATAAACAAACGAAACTTTTAGCAGATTTCTACTTATTTTATTAAATATTATCTCCACCAAACAGGACAAGCTTGCATCTGTTATAGTTTTGGAGAAAAATGTGTTCATTTCATGTATGCGCGAAATGCCTTAAAAATGGCTTTAAAATGGATTTGGAGCATGGAGACGATTATCTCGAAATTGCAAGATAACCAAACAAAACTTTTAGTGGATTTCTACTTATTTTATTAAATATCATCTCCACCAAACAGGACAAGCTTGCATCTGTTATAGTTTTGGAGAAAAATGTGTTCATTTCATGTATGCGCGAAATGCCTTAAAAATGGCTTTAAAATGGATTTGGAGCATGGAGACGATTATCTCGGGATTGCAAGATAACCAAACAAAACTTTTAGTGGATTTCTACTTATTTTATTAAATATCATCTCCACCAAACAGGAAAAGCTTGCATCTGTTATAGTTTTGGAGAAAAACGTGTTCATTTCCTGTATGCGCGAAATGCCTTAAAAATGGCTTTAAAATGGATTTGGAGCATGGAGACGATTATCTCGGGATTGCAAGATAACCAAACAAAACTTTTAGTGGATTTCTACTTATTTTATTAAATATCATCTCCACCAAACAGGACAAGCTTGCATCTGTTAAAGTTTTGGAGAAAAATGTGTTCATTTCATGTATGCGCGAAATGCCTTAAAAATGGCTTTAAAATGGATTTGGAGCATGGAGACGATTATCTCGGGATTGCAAGATAACCAAACAAAACTTTTAGTGGATTTCTACTTATTTTATTAAATATCATCTCCACCAAACAGGACAAGCTTGCATCTGTTATAGTTTTGGAGAAAAATGTGTTCATTTCATGTATGCGCGAAATGCCTTAAAAATGGCTTTAAAATGGATTTGGAGCATGGAGACGATTATCTCGGGATTGCAAGATAACCAAACAAAACTTTTAGTGGATTTCTACTTATTTTATTAAATATCATCTCCACCAAACAGGACAAGCTTGCATCTGTTATAGTTTTGGAGAAAAATGTGTTCATTTCATGTATGCGCGAAATGCCTTAAAAATGGCTTTAAAATGGATTTGGAGCATGGAGACGATTATCTCGGGATTGCAAGATAACCAAACAAAACTTTTAGTGGATTTCTACTTATTTTATTAAATATCATCTCCACCAAACAGGACAAGCTTGCATCTGTTATAGTTTTGGAGAAAAATGTGTTCATTTCATGTATGCGCGAAATGCCTTAAAAATGGCTTTAAAATGGATTTGGAGCATGGAGACGATTATCTCGGGATTGCAAGATAACCAAACAAAACTTTTAGTGGATTTCTACTTATTTTATTAAATATCATCTCCACCAAACAGGACAAGCTTGCATGTGTTATAGTTTTGGAGAAAAATGTGTTCATTTCATGTATGCGCAAAATGCCTTTGAAATGGCTTTAAAATGGACTTGGAGCATGGAGACGATTATCTCGGGATTGCAAGATAACCAAACAAAACTTTTAGTGGATTTCTACTTATTTTATTAAATATCATCTCCACCAAACAGGACAAGCTTGCATCTGTTATAGTTTTGGAGAAAAATGTGTTCATTTCATGTATGCGCGAAATGCCTTAAAAATGGCTTTAAAATGGATTTGGAGCATGGAGACGATTATCTCGTGATTGCAAGATAACCAAACAAAACTTTTAGTGGATTTCTACTTATTTTATTAAATATCATCTCCACCAAACAGGACAAGCTTGCATCTGTTATAGTTTTGGAGAAAAATGTGTTCATTTCATGTATGCGCGAAATGCCTTAAAAATGGCTTTAAAATGGATTTGGAGCATGGAGACGATTATCTCGGGATTGCAAGATAACCAA